>NC_142313.1:42712658-42865515 GCF_054855325.1 Carica papaya | reverse complement strand
GTACAGAAAATTATTTATATATATATATATATATATATATGTATCATCCGTGTGTTTGATCGGTCAACGTCTAATGTTGGAATGAAGTCAAGTTCAATCACCTCTATAATTAGCACATGTTCATCTTGTTCATATTTTTTTAAACATGGATGATCTAAGACCTCCTTGTCTTTTTTTTTTTTTTTTTTTTTTTTTTATCATCTTCTAATCCATAAAAATCATTTAATTATAATTCCTACTTCCATCTTTCTAGTCATCCAAGTTCCGCGCACCTTCTTAATTTTAAACTCTCATTAGCATATCATCTTTAGATTTGCTCGTTTTTATTATGTCTACTATTGAAACTATCGAAGGAAAAATAAATATTGATATAATTTTTTGATCTTTTTTCTTAGAGTTTATTTATATTTTCTTTCTTTTATAGTTCCGATAACATTATTTTCTTATTTGTTTCGATATTTCATTTTTATAATTCATTTATTGAAAAATTATAAATGTCTTTAAATTATTTAGTTAAATATACGATATAATTAATATTTACTATCACATAACGAAATATATTTTCAATTATAAGAACAAATTTCAATTTTTTTTTATCATGAATCCACATTTCATTTTACAATTGTTATAACCTTTGAGAAATAATCTAAAGTCAATTCTCCTGTCTTCCTACGTAAAGTTGAGTTTATTCTTATTCTTTCTTTTCTTTAGTTTCTACATTTTCTTCAAAGCAGTTGCATAAGATTTGCTAGTTCTTACTACCCTTAGTTGATCTCCTCCATTCCTCAATCCTCTTCTTAATTTGGCATCTAATCTTCTAATCTCTTCCCATTTACTAAACCCATTACTATGAAAAGTTCTCCAGAATTTCTGCTCAAACTCTCTCCATTATTAATTTACTTTCAAAAGTACTTACATACACATTGTATATACCATGTTCTTCACAAAAAAAAACAAAAGAAAAGGCCTCGTACTTCACATGATCAAGACAAAATCAATGAGGACCAGAAACTTAATAACCCAGATGGATCGCACCATGCTTGGCCTTGAAATAAATTTGGGTTAATCTGAAAACACGTTTACATGGGAACGTGACTTTTGGAAAGCATGAATTTGGTGGGATGTGATGGAACCCACTCTGACTTGCCCAGATGGAAAGGGTTTTCTCAGGCCGTCAACTTCATTTTGACAAGATGATCAACCAGTTACCTCATAAATTATAATATATATATATATATATATATATATACATATCTAAAAAAAATCATGAAGAATCCTCTCAGAATATCCACGTGTATCTATCTAATATATACATATCTTATCTTGTTAAGAGAACCTTAATCAAATATTGCCAAAGCCTCGAGTGAGTATGTAGATTACATATACATGTATTGAAAAAACTCTTGGGAGATAGATTAAATATTGTTAATATTTTGTTAGAAACGAGAGAAAGAAGATCAAGAGACTAATAAAAAATTTTCATTCTTCATGTATAATTATAAAAAAATATTTAAATATACGGGTATATATAGAAACTACCATAATTTTAAAATTTTTAAATATATGTACTATAATTAAATTTAATTTGAAATTATAATTAAGTTTAATACACGAACTATTTGATAAAACCCAAAAATTCATATGCATAACTTTAATTTGTTAGTAAGATAAAAAAATTTCTTGATCTATAAATTATTATTTTCAACAATATATATGTTCTTATTGAAATATGTATACAAATTGGATACTTAACAATAAGTAAAAAACTAGTGGAAGAGAATTTAAAGGTGCAAAATTTTCTTGGGGAGCTTTAATACTCTCTCTCTTGTTAAGAAAAGGGCTCTTAGGTTTGAATTGTGTGGGTTGAGAAAGTGTGAGAACAAGAGCTTTTAGGATTCATTGTGGGTTTGAAAAGTGTAAATGACACTTGGGTTTTTTATTTCTGAATTATGGAAGCATGTTCTAGGTTAAAAAATTTTTGATTCAGAAGGAAATTTTGGTCACTAATAAGTTATATGTTTATCTACTGTTTAAAATTTTTATATTTTATTTAAAATGTACGAACTCGAACATCACTGAAAATGAAAAGTTCGATACTGAACATAAGTATTAAAAAAAACGACTCATTAATCTGCTCCATCCATAAATGAGAAAGATGAAAACTCGCAATACACGAAGTATGAGAACAATATATATATATAAAAAGTTACGTAACTCGAAACAAAAATGAACAAGTATGAATTTAATGATTTAAATATTTTTACACATGTCTGTTAAATATATAATTAATAAATTTTTAGTTTCACTAAAATTAATTAAATTTTGTTTAGTAAATATCTAATGTTTTTATATTTGTATTATAAGTATTATATTTAAATATTATTTTTATTTAACTAATATTTGGTGTATTTAATTAAAATTACTCAAATATTTTATAGAATTATTTAAAATTATGCGAGTAACTAATAAAAAAATTTACAAAGACGGATGGTGGTAAAAGATTTTTTGTCCACCTCGGGTATGGGGCAAGTAGTCCACTTCGAGTATGGGGCAAGTATAGAGATTGACGTATCTGTTCTAAATTGAAAATTTAATTCACTATTTTATTAATAAGATTACAAAAATTAAATTAGGGTAAATTTTAATAGACCTATTATATTTATATTAAATTAAAAAATTAATATCTTATTACGATTAGATTTTCTTAATTAAATATATTAAATTATTCAATTGTCCATTTTTTTTCATCTCTTCTTTTCTTGTTTTTCATATAAAAAATGAACTACAAGTCATATTTATCTAAATTATTTTAAATTTTATTGTAATTAAATTGAGTAAAAAGAATTAAATATTGTATAAACTAATTTTCATAAATTTCTTGAATTTACATAAAACCAATCAAAATACCTTCCCGGAGTTGTTTGTTAGATTTCAATGAATTAGAAATGGGCGGGCTACAAATTACAAAGCTGCAATTCATACTGAGAACGAACTGAGACCCATCCCGCGCTTATCTCTCTCTCTCCCACTCTCGCTCTTCTCCAGGTACCTTCTCTGCTCTAACCTTTTTCTTTTCTTTCAATCAAAATGCGAATCTCGTATTTGCTTGTTTCCTTTTAACTTTCTTGATCGAACAGCAATCTTCATCTGCTTGGGTTTTGGGTTTCTTGCAGCAATTCAGAATGACCCATTTTCCTTGATCTTTAATGCTTTCTTTTCTATCATCTTTTGGAGGAAATGAACCGACTCTTTTGAGATTTCTTCGACGTTTATTCCTTGACAAAGTATTGAGTTCTGGGTTAATCCTTCTTGACATTTTTCTTCCTTCTGGATAATCTAACTTCATTTCTTTGGTTACTCCTCTGAGCTTTCTTGGCGGTTAAACGATTCTGTTTCAGTCTTTTGGAACAATACATATGGATCTTTACTTTTAGACAAGTTAAGTATGGACATATATTCTAATGTGAATGCTTGTTGTGTTTAGTCGGCGATTGTTCATCTTCCGACTAATAAGTGCTAATGTTTTATGTTTTTATACACTCTGGATGATTGCTTCTTCCGAGTCTATTGACTTGGTTTTGCTATTACTAAACTCATGTGACTTATCTCAAGTTTTTTCATTGTTTTCTTTAGCAAATAAGGTGAATTCTTGATGTTAAATTTCTGTTTATTGTGCGTTTTTCAAGACCCAGGATCCCTCTTATCTGAAAGCTTGCATCTTTCCTTTCAGATTTTTCTTTTGTCTGAGCAGATTGGCTATAGAGACTGAAAGTTGCTGTCCATACACAAGTAATGAAGGCAAATCTTTTTTGGGACACTATTGAACAATATGAGAAAATCTTATGGGTAACCCTAGTTGTAGACTTTCATATATTCTAAATTGCTCCCCGCGGTTTTCAAGTGTTACACAAGAGCAGTCAAGATAAGTTGATTATCAGATGTCAAGCATAATGAAAAATCAAGTTTTTTCGTTGTTTTGTTTAGCAAATAAGGTGAATTCTTGATGTTAAATTTCTGTTTATTGTGCGTTTTTCAAAACCCAGGATCCCTCTTATCTGAAAGCTTGCATCTTTCCTTTCAGATTTTTCTTTTGTCTGAGCAGATTGGTTATAGAGACTGAAAGTTGCTGTCCATATACAAGTAATGAAGGCAAAACTTTTTTGGGACATTATTGAACAATATGAGAAAATCTTATGGGTAACCCTAGTTGTAGACTTTCATATATTTTAAATTGCTCCCCTTGGTTTTCAAGTGTTACACAAGAGCAGTCAAGATAAGTTGATTATCAGATGGCAAGCATAATGAAAAATCAGTAAATCCTGGATCCTTTCCTCTTCCTTACAATGGCCTTAGTGATCCATTTATGCCCTTGTGTCACTAACTGGATGATTTGAATGGCAGAAACTTGGGTATTCAGAATACTTCAAATAAGGAAAAGAAGAAAATGAAGAGAACTGGAAAGGAGAGAAAGCCAGCAAAAGGAGCCCCTAATCATCTGACTCATACAACACAATCAAAATTTCAGGCAGCTAATGCAATGCAATCCTGTCAGATAACAAAGGAGGATATCCCAACAAGTGGTAAAGCTAACACTAGCATTAACCATTCAAATACAGGCATTCAAGGGGAAGAAGATACAAAAGGTACTGGCAATGCAAATTCTAGAACCAGTGGTCAGTTTCATAGTGTACAAAATGCTGAGTCTATACCATCAACTAATGATTTAGAAAGCAAAAACTCAAGATCTCAGCATATTGCAGTGAACAAGACTAGCAACGAGACCTACATATGGAAAGGGAAGGAGAGCGATCACCTGGCGGAGCAAACGAGTCAGAGGAGTACAAGGAAAGTTGAGATCCACAAGGCAAACAAATCAGTTTATAATTATGCGGAGAGGAAAGTAAGCTCGACGAAGATGAATGTTACGGTTGAGGAGAACTCGTTGTCAAGTGGAGGACTGTTGCCTAACCCCATGATTTCCTCTTCAAAACTGAATACTGCTGCCCATGGAACAAAAGAGATCTCAAATAAGGATCCAGCAATGCACAAGAGATATGATGGTTATTCTCAGTGGAAACCTTGGCAGAGGCGAGGGAGACGTTCCCCATATAGTTCATTGTCATATCAAATGGGGAGATGGGAAACAGAACACTGTGAGAAAATTGAAATGCAATCAAATGATTCATCGATGGACAGGAACAACAGTACTAGCATGAAAGGACCCATGGTTTATGGACGAAGGGCAGTTGAGCTCCATGGCAAACCTGTGTTTCCTCAAAAGGGACTATTACAGGTTCCTTTTCAACAGCACCATTACTGGAGTAGAGATGCTGCAGGAAGACCAATCTTCGGGAGCCATCATATAGTAAACTATAGTTCCTACTGCCTGGTTTCACATCCTACTGCTTCTGCATGTGGGCACCAAAATATGCCATACCCAGGAAGATTTCAGGCACCAGTTCGTGGTTGGCGTCCACAATACAATTGGGTGAAAATACCATTGCTGAACCATGCATTTGTTAACCCTGATGCTGCCTTTCGGTTCATGCCATTATACTCAAGATTCAAAGTTCGCAATGAATACAAAGTTAAAAGCAGTATCACTCCTGGAGTGAGTGCAAAGAAGTGGGTTCCTGTTGGTTTGAAGGAGTCTTGTAAAGGGACAACTAGTTCTATAAGTACTTGCAATGTACTACCCAATAGCTCGTTATTTTTGTCAAAAGAGAAAAGTGATAGCAATTTGAAAGGAAATGGGGTTACACTCTATGGATCTGTTGCTTTAAGTGATTCCAACAGTACCAGCTTGGTATCAGGTGACAAATCAACTTTAGATGAAAGTGAAGCGAGAAAATGTGGATTTACAGGTGCTAGAAAAGAAGTCTATTTTGTCAAATACGGAGATGATGGTATAGCTGATAAAAAAAAACCAAAAGATTCCTCCCAGTACATGATTGGCTCAGAGATGATTACAGAAGCTCTAAATGCTGCTTACAAAGAACAATTAGCATCTGAGAGCTTTGAGCGTGTCACTGGCTATCCAGTTGCAGAGTTTGAAAAATTCCTTCGTGCCGCTGCTCCAGTTGTTGGTTCTCTGAGTGGAGAAGATGGATGTGTGGTTTGCTCGGATAGTCAGCAGCCACCTATGATGCTCTGTAAGCACCAGATACCTGATGTATCTCTCAATGCTGTTTGGAACTGGTATGAGGAACCTGGAAACTATGGCCTAGAAATTAAAGTGGAAACCTCTCATAACTTCAAAGAGCTTTTAACAGAACCAATGTCATTCTGTGCTTATTTTGTTCCTCTCCTTTCAGCTGTTCAGTTGTTTGGCTATCGTGATCTTTCTAGTTGTTGCAGAAAAAATGGAAAACCAATCAATCTTGAAATGCAGGAACAAGTAGTTCACTCATTTGAGGAGCCTTTTGTTTTATGTGAGGCTTTCTCATGCTGGGGTGAGTCCGAGCTCGTATTTGAATTTTTTGAATCCAAACAGCCTCATCAAAGAAAGCCTCTTCATTTGAAGTAAGAACTTTTTTTTCTTCTATTTTCTGTAAGTTGCTTTGATATTTAAGCACTTATCAATAGACTGTCATTCTGTAGGCAATTAGTTAAATAGCTGTAGTATGAATCGTAGTAAGATTGTTAACCTTGTTATAAAAAATGGGGACATGTTTGCTCATAGTGTTTGGCACTGCAATCTAGCTTTGTGCTTGGAACATATAGAAATATTACTGAAGGGTCACTATTGCTGATATAGGCTGTTTCAGCACATGAATTGAAGAAGAAATTTCTTTGACTGTATCCTTACAACTACCCACAGACACCAGTCAACAGTAATAAGAGTATCCTGTCCTCTTTTATTTTATGCTATATTTATTTTAATCTCCAAGTTTTAAATACTTTCTAGATTTTGGGGCTAATTTGTAAGGATAAATGCAGAATTGTGGAGCTCATTGATGCTGGAAGATCTGATTGTCAAGTCTTTGGCGATCCATCAAAATTAGAATCTCTGAGACTGCAGGATCTGCACCCTGCATCTTGGTAAGTGCTGAAAGTTGTTAGCTTTCACTATAGTTATTTATAGAATTTGAAATAAACCCAGAAGATTCAATTCAGGTTTTCAGTGGCATGGTATCCAATATATCAGATTCCAGATGGGGTGTTTCGTGCATCATTCTTGACTTACCACTCATTAGGATATTTGGTTCAAAGAGGTGTTTCTGATGATTCTCTTAAGAAGAAAGCATTTTGTATTGTCCCCCCTGTAATAGGACTTCAGAGCTACAACACACAGGTAGAATTTTGTCATTTTTAACTTTGTCAGATCACCATTGAAGAAAGCTGTAAGTTTTATTTCATAGTTTCCTTCTACACTATAACATTATTTACAGGGGTGGATACCAAATCAGTACTCCCAAGAATAGGACAGAAAATATGCTTCTAAAGACTTAGGAAACTTTCCTCTATTTAGCATTGTTAATATCAAATCTAGATCCTATTTTTTCTCCTAGATTTTCACCTAATATTTCTGCATATTTTTTCTACTAAATTTTCTCCTGATATTTTTACAATAATTGTCATGTTTCGTGTTGAAAAGTCAGAAGCTGGAATCTGAATAAGTAACTAAAGACAAAGAAGTTTCTAAGTCTAGGCATATCTGTGTATTTCCATCATGTCTGAAATCGGTCTCTAAAATATCGTTTTTCGAACTGTTGGTTTGAATGTATATCAGTAAGATTATGTTGAACTCCTATTCTATTCCTAACTATTCCTAGACTGAATATTCAAACTAGTCTTGCAATAGAGGATAAGAACATGATTTGTATGTTTGAGCTATCCCTACCCCTACCTTCAAATATTTGGGGATGGGATTTCTGATTCTTACATTTGAAAATATAGAAATTATTTTTTTCATCTATGTTCCAAGATTAACATAAATAATTATGTATAGGAATCAATTAGAATGAAATGTGAAACAAACCAATCTGAACATAAGTGTCAGATTTTTCAGAGTGATATCGAGTCAGTAGTGGAAGGTTTACCTGGAAGGACTTATCACAAGAACAATTATATACAAAATTCTTATGTCCAAGTTTAAATGGGTTATCTCAATGCTAGATTTACGTAACTTACCTTTTAAAACACCATTCACCCATTTGGAGAACAATTAATCTGAAAGGTACAAATGAAGTAGTTGACATGCTGTTTATGTGCCAGGGTGAGTGCTGGTTTGATGCAGGGATGCCTCTCAAATCTTCTTTGAAGGAATCTATGCCTTTGAACGGTTCTGAATTTCTCATTGAACAAGTACAAATTTTGGAGAAAAATGCATTACTATTTTCCAGAGGACAAGTTTACAAAAATAATGTGAAGGTGTCTAATCGGCAGCCAGATTATGAGTTCTTTGTTACTCGGAAACACTAGTAGCTCTGTTGCGTGATATTCTTCGATGAAAGTGAATCTTAATGTAGTTTTCGGTGATTTGAGTTAATATGTTCTGTACTGAATTTTGGGTAGGAAGGTTGAAAGAGGAATGCAATGAAATAGGCCTGTGTTCTATTGTTGTTTTGTAGATTGTTGAAACATGAGGAGGATGCATAGCTTGGAAGAAAATAAAGAGAGTTTTAGTTTTACATCTGGTCCAATTTAGTTTGCATCTTTTTCAATTAGAAGAATCTCTTGAGATATGATGTAAAGAGGAGATGTCTTCCAATTTGTATAGATTACTCATCGTTTCATAATACCAATTAGCTTTCACTTTTAAATAGTTCCTGATATAATGCTTGTTTTGTTTATAAGCTCTAACTTTATAATTTTACTCTTCTATAACACTACCTGGTAAATTGATGATCATATATTTCCTCAAAACCTAAAAATACAGCTTCAAAGATCAATTATTTTCTTTCTATAGTGATACAGGAAATTCAATTTTGTAACAGTAAGAGATGACAGAATTAGCAAAGCTTGTAACTACAGAACTGGCATTAACCAATATCAAGTATGCCGTATGATGGTCATAACGATTTAATCAAGTCATACTAAACATTAATATATATTGTTAAACTGAATAAGCATAAGGGGAAACAAACAGAATAAAGACGTATGATCTCAAAAATGAAATTAAGGATCCCTTTTGACATATAAATAAAACATGCTTCCGGGGAACACAAGCAAGCGAGTTTCGTAAAACTTTATACCCTCACTTGAAGAAATTGCAAAAACATACATACATATATGGATGACCAAATTGGCATAGAGCTGGTTTTGCCTAGGCTTCTCCCGATTGATGAACTCCTTGATTACGTATTACTGCTCTTGGACTGGGTAGTTGAAGAATTAGCTGTTCCTTGTGAAGTCTGGTTGGAGGATGACTCAGTCAAGAAGACAATATGCTCCTCGTTGTATAGAAGCGCTTGCAGAGACATGGGAACTGGAGGGATGTTAACAACCAAAACCCCCTCTAGGATCTGAACTACCTGACTCATAGTTGGCCTGTGATTTTCATCTTCTTGGATGCACCAACAAGCTACCTTACAAATGCAGAAGAGCTTGAAAGAAGTTAGGTGACCTTCCTTTTCCTTTTTCGTTGTGCAGTTTTGGTGAATACAGATACTAATACGTATGTATGTGTATACGTATATACGTATGTGTATACGTATAGATTTTGGAAAATAAATTGCCCACACCTACACAGGGAGCTAAAGTAGTGGTTCACCAAATACCGAAGAACAATCTTGTTGTTGGTAATTACCAAAAACGACTTCCTTAAGTTTAATTCATTTTCGTCAATTAAATCTGATTATGTTTATGTATAGTGATTTTAGGCTGTTGATCAAGTGGAATACAATCTGTTTGAGGAACTTTGGTAAATATTTTCTCATTCCAAACTTGGATTTGGATTTTAAAAGTTTATGCATGTGTATTCTTAAATTTGTGTGTTTTAGTATAGAACATATACTGACTTGATTCCTTGATGATTAAAAGAACATGGACATCTTCCGGGCAGTGGGATCTGTCAAGAATGAGTTTGAGACACTTGATTTTTCTAGTCTTTGTATCATGGGACATTGTTTCATTTAATTGTGTGACATATGACAATTGAACCTTAATTGGTTTGGAAACCATGAGGAGAGGGAAACTAGAAAAATAAAGGACTAATAAATGTTTCAATTGTGATGAGGAAAAAAGTTTATGTGAAAAGAAAACACCAATAAAGTGAAAGGTTGAGAAAAAGGAAATGAACGGAAGAAAAGGAATAAAAAGTGGAAAACAAATTAATCATAATTATGAAACAAATTAATTTAAATATATTTAAATCAAGAAATAGAATAAAAGGAAAATAAATAAGAAATTAGAAAAGAAGTGGATATGAGTGAGTAATCCATAAACCCTGAATACCTACTCGTTTAGCTTGAATCGAGGAGGGGAGGGTGAATGTGTGGCTGAAGATCAGCAGGTAAGGTGAACTTGCACATAGTGTTTGAAACCTAATCTAGACGTGAATAAGTATTTGTGAGTGTGGGTCATCTAACAAACTTGACTGCTGTGGCCAATGTGAGATCGTATGTCCTATCCATGCGATGGTGAGATCTTTTTCACCCTTCTCGACGACGACCTAAACGACATCGTGCGATGAAACCTTAAAGATGACATTTCGAGTGTATATATGTTATTTCGAGTGTATGTGGTGATACTTCGATACCATAAATGATATTTAAGTGTAATTGAGAAATCCGATTAGAAACATGTGAAATTAGAATGCCAGAAACAGTTGTATTTAATAAGTAAATTTTATTTTAGAAAATAGTAAGAATGATAATAAATTTTGTATTGAAACCATTACTAATGCGTTTGTTACATATTGTGTGTTTTTACATGACATCTTATTTGAGTTCTAGAAGAACGAAAATACCTATTAAGTTGGTGAAACTTATTAAATTTTACCCTGATATTTTTCAGAAGAGACAGAACCATTGTCGGACGAGTAAAACCTTATGAAAGGATTCCATTGCATGTATATTTTATTCATATTCTAGAAATTTTCGTTTATTTTGTGAACTCTAAATTTTGACATCATGTTCTGTATATATAACTACTGTATATATCATATAAGATATTAGGTTTATGTTAAATCTTTGAGCTGTGCATATGCATGTTTTATGGGTCCATTGTAGAAATAATATTATGAGTAGACTTGCGCCTCATTATTGGGTTTGGGGTACTACAGGTGGTATTAGAGCTCATTTTCCTAAAATTATCCCTTGTGCATAAAGTTTTAGAGTTTAAACATGATTTCTTACAATTTTCAGGGTGTTGAGGAGTAGAAAAAATTATATTTGAATGTTCTAATATGTTCTTTTCTGGATGTAGGGTTATAAAATAAGAGTAGGCGACCTCCGTCGGAGCAACATCTTAATTATATGTTCTTACAGGAAAATATTGATCAGTTGTACCACATAGTAGAGGAGTTTGTCGATCAGGCTAGAGAAGGTAGAAAAGAGTTACCTAGTCCTCCCCCAGCCCCAACTCCACATAGTCCAGAACCACCAGCTATGGATCTAGATTGTCTTAGGAGGTTTATGAAACTTAATTCTTCCACTTTTGTTGGTACAAAAAATTTTATTGAAGCTGAGGGATGGTTAAAGGCAGTTGAAAAGACATTCAAAGTTTTGGGTGTGACTATCGAGCAAAAAATGATTCTTGCTACATATCTACTCGTAGGCGAAGCTGACGGTTGGTGGGAGTTCAGACATACCATTTTACCTATTCCCATCACCTAGGAACAGTTTCTGGGGGCGTTCAACACCGAGCATTTTCCTACACGACTTCGACATCAAAAGGAGCTGGAATTTATGCAGCTAACTCAGGGAAACTTGTCAGTAGTTGAATATGCTCGGAGGTTTACTGAATTGACTCATTTTACTCCGACAATTATGACTGATGAAGGACAGAGAGCAAGAAAGTTCTAGTGGAGGCTACACCCAGAAATACAGGATCCTCTTGCAGTTTTAGTACTGAGTACTTGTGATGAAGTCTTGACAAAAGCAGAGATAGTGGAAAGCAGACTTAGGGGTTCATCGTCAGGAGCAAGCAGTTCTAGAGCTTTTGTAACTCCGAGAAAGCCGACTCCAATGTTTGGTTCATAAGATAAAATGCCTAAAATGACAACAAAAATACCTCCTAGACCACCATTAACACTCGGTAAGGCACCAGCCTGCCGTACTTGCGGGAAGAATCATGGCAACCAGTCGTGCCATTGTGTCACTCGATCCTGTTTCAAATGTGGTAGCCAACAATATCTGATTCGTAATTGTCCACTCATGAATGAACAGACGGAAGCTCCAAAGCGAGGACAAGTTTATACCCTTATTGCATTGGATGCTGAAGCGAATGCAGACGTCGTGCAAAGTATGTATCTTGTTTCTAAAAATTTAGCTAAGGTGTTAATAGATCCTGATTCCACACACTCATTCGTGTCACACATTTTTACACTACGATTGAGTGTTACACCTGTTTACTTGAAGAATATTTTAATGATATCCGCGCTAGGTGGGAATGTACTACTTTCTGATGTTATATATAAAAATTGTATAATAGAGATAGTTAAGAGGGAACTAAAGATAGACTTGATACTTTTAAATGTAAGAGATTTTGATATAATTAAATGGATGGATTGGTTAGTAGCTTACTATGCGACCATATACTGTCGTAATAAGAATGTTGTATTTAATATCTTTAATGAAAAAACTTTTACTTCCTAATAGGATGGTGTTATTAATAGTATATTATTATTTAAGTTATACAAATTATTAAACCTAACGTGTGGAGGTTGAGGTGGTAGGTAATAAAAACAAAGAAATTGGTTTTTATGATGTATTGGTAGTTCGAAAATATCCAGATATATTTCTTGATGAACTTCTAGGGTTACCCTCGGATTGCGTAATAAAGTTCTCTATTGACCTCCAACCAGGTACTCAACCTATTTTTATTGCTCCTTATAAACTAGTAAGAGCTGAAATGGAAGAGTTAAAAAAACATAACAAACCTTCGAGAAAAATGATTTATCTGCTCTAATATCTCTCCTTAGGCGCTCCTGTGACATTCATAAAGAAAAAATATGGAATCAACCGAATGTGCATTGATTATAGTGAACTCAACTAAGTCACATCAAGAATAAATATCCTTTACCAAGGATTAATTATCTTTTTAATCAATTGCAAGGGGTCTATGTCTTTTCCAAAACTAATTTACGATCTGGTTACCATCAGGTAAAAATTAAACCTGATAATATCCCAAAGACCACTTTTAGAACTAGATATGGCCATTATGAGTTCTTAGTCTTATTTTTTAGGTTGACAAATGCCCGGTGGTATTTATGGATATGATGAATCGGATATTTAAGCCGTGACTATATTAGTTCGTTATTGTATTTATTTCGTTATTGTATTTATTGATGATATATTGATTTATTCAAAAACATGCAAAACACTTGAGACATGTTCTGAAAGCCCTTAGAAAAGAGAAGTTATATGCAAAATAGAGTAAATGTGCATTATGACTCGAACAGATTACCTTTTTAGGTCATGTGGTTTCTAAGAACGGAGTATCTGTGGATCCAGCGAAGATTGAGCCTATTATGGGATTAGAACATCCCACCACTGTGAAAGGTGTTCGTAAATTTCTTGGTATGGTCGAGTACTATCGCCAATTCGTGAAGGAATCTTCTAAGATCGCAACTCCCCTTACCCAACTTACTAAAAAAGATACTAAGTTTGAATGGACTACAGACTGTGAAAATAGTTTTAGGGAACTTAAAAATCGACTTGTGACAGCTCCAGTATTAGCTCTACCAAGTAGATCAGGAGGTTATGCAGTATACACTGACGCATCAGGTCAGAGTTTAGGATGTGTTTTAATGCAACATCCTAAAGTCATCGCATATGGGTCAAGACAATTGAAAAAACATGAGCGAAATTGCCCAACTAATTACTTGAAATTAGCTGTAATTGTATACACTCTTAAGATGCAGTGTTGTTATCTGTATGGAGAGACGTTTGAGATTTATGCTGACTACAAGAGTCTCAAATATCTCTTCACGCAGAGAGAACTGAACATGCACCAACATAGATGGATGGATCTTCTTAAAAACTATGATTGCAAGATATCCCACCATCCAAGAAAAAGAAATATGGTTGCTGATGTATTGAGTCACAGGCCTTTCGGTATGATAGCAAAACTAATAGCTTCTGAATGGAAAACTCTATAAACATTACAAGAATTACAATTGAGCATTCAGAAACGGGGAATGTATATAGTCAACTTAAAAATCGAGCAAGTACTGATTCAAAAAATTAAATATGCTCAAGAAATTGACTCTGCTACAGGGACCTTGAGGAAAGAAATAGAACAAGGTCTAAGGTCTGGTTTCAGAGTTCATGATGATGGATTGCTTTGATTCAGAGGAAGACTGTGCATCCTTGATGACTTGAACTTGAAGAGACTCATCTTAGAGGAAGCACATAATTTTAAATTTACCATGCACCTAGGCATCACTAAGATGTATCAAAATTTGTGACCTCAATATTGGTGGAATGGAATGAAGAAAAGACATCTCTAAATTTGTGAATAGATATCTCACATGTCATAAGATTAAGGCTTAACACCAAAAGCTAAGGGGATTACTCCAACCCCTACTAATTCCAGAATGGAAGTGGGAACATATCACTATGGATTTTGTAATGCGTTTGCCTAGGACCAAATTGAACCATGATGCTATTTGGATGATAGTTGACAAATTAACAAAATCAACCCATTTTCTGCCAATAAAAACTACATACCCTTTAGACAAACTTGTTAGATTATATACTAAAGAAGTGATTAGACTTCATGGCATTCCAGTGTCAGTAACTTCAAATCGAGATGCTCGTTTTACCTCTAGATTTTGGTCGAGTCTTCAGCAGGCTTTAGGTACCACATTATCTTTTAGTACGATATTTCACTCACAAACAGATGGCCAAACGGAGAAAACTATCCAGACATTAGAAAACATGCTTAGGACTTGCGTACTAGAGATGAGAGGAAATTGGGATGACCATCTACCACTAATCGAATTTGCCTATAATAACAGCTATCGGTTCAGTATTGGTGCAGCTCCGTATGAATCACTTTATGGTAGACCTTATAGATCTCCTTTATATTGGGAAGAGATTGAAGATAATAAATTAATTAGACCTGAATTAGTCAAAGAAACTAAATCAAAAATTGTTCCAATTAAAAAAAATCTTCAAACCGCCCAAAATAGACAAAAGAATTACGTAGACAACTTTAGAAGGGGCTTAGAATTTGAGATAGGGGACCATGTGTTCTTAAAAGTATCACCAATGAAAGACATTATGAGATTTGAGAAGAAAGACAAATTGAGCCCCCGCTTTATTGGACCGTTCGAAATACTAGAAAGAGTTGGAACTACTACTTATCGGCTAGCATTGCTACCAGAGTTAGCTAATATCCATGATGTTTTTCATGTATCAATGTTACGCAAGTATCACCCTGATCCATCTCATGTACTTCAGTATGAAGATATTTCTATCTAGAAAGACATGTCCTATAAAGAGATACCAATAGGCATATTAGATAGACAAGAGCGAGTGTTAAGAAACAAGACTATTCCAATGGTTAAAGTATTCTGACAACATCATTCACTAGTAGAAGCTACTTGGAAAACCGAAGACTCGATATGAGGTCGATATCCTTACTTATTTTAAAGATGAATTAAATTTAGAGAACCAAATTTTTGAAAGGATGGGAGAATTGTAACGTCCGATTCTCAATAGAAGTGTGTGTAAATAAATAAATTAAATTAGAACTTAGGGTGTAAATGAAAAAAAATTTAGTAATTAGGGGTTTTTATAAATTTTAAGGATCTAAATGAAAATCTGTGGGAAAAAGGGGGTCAAAAGCATAATTAAATAAGAATAGAAGGGGGCAAATAGAAATCAGGAAATGGACGGTCAAGATCGCACCGTCTGAGAGATCCGACGGCTTGAAATCACATTCGGTTGAATGGCCTAGATTGAATCTTGCAAGATTGGATGGCTAGGGAAATTGATATTTAAAGAAACAAATTAGGGTTTTTTTTTTCATTCAGCAAATGAGAGCCGAAAATGAGAGAGAAGGAGAGATGAGTCGAGTGGGTGAGAGAGGAGGCCGATTTAAGTGAGGGTCGGGTCGAGAGGGAGAAGAGAACACCACGCGAGAGAGGGACGAGCAAGGAAACTAGAAGGAGAGAAGGGAACGCGGCTGAAGAGGAAGGAGGAGGAATCGTGGAGGCAGTAGGCCGAAAGAAGGAAAGGGGAAGGGAACCGCAACCAAGAAACACCACTTTGTAGGTAGATTTTGAAGTCGTGTTGCACGTGATGTCGGTGTTTTGAAAACAGGTGAGTTTCTTCCCTTTCTATTTATCCAAGATTCCCTTTTCGTGTTTCACTCTAACGGGCATGTAGGTGTGAAACCAAATCACCCAACCGACGCGGCAAATGAGTAGTTCTCTTGGGAGGCCAAGGAAACCATTCTCCGGAAGCTAGGAATCAAACTCGAATAAGGTGAGTTCTTTTTTCTCTTTCGGTGTGAGATCTCGATGGAAATGGGTATTAACGTGTGTGTGTGTGTGCGGGTTTCAGGAGCTAAAGTGCTCACCTCGCCACGGTGAGTGCGAGGGTCTTCTCGGAAAAATCGAAAATCATCTCCGATGGTGTAAATCTGGAAACTTGAGGCTGTTCGGCCTTCACAGCACCCAAGCCGAATTAGGCGACCTTCATTTTCCTTTTTCATTGTAGAGTTTTGGTGAATACGGATGCTAATACGTATGCATGTGTATACGTATAGATTTTGGAAAATAAATCGTCCACACCTACGCAGGGAGCTAAAGTGGTGGCTCGCCGAATATCAAAGAACGAGCTTGTTGTTGCTAATTACCCAAAACGAATTCCCTAGATTTAATTCATTTTCGTCAATTAATCTGATTATGTTTATGTATAGTGATTTTAGGCCATTGATCAAGTGGAATACAATCTGTTTGAGGGACTTTGGTAAGTACTTTCTCATTCCAAACTTGAATTTGGATTTTAAAAGCTTATGCATGTGTATTCTTAAACTTGATTTCTTGATGAAAAACAAAACCTAGACATCTTCCGGGCAGTGAGATCTGTCAGGAATGAGTTTAGGACACTTGATTTTTCTGATCTTTGTATCATGGGACATCGTTTCATTTGATTGTGTGACACATGACTATTGAACCTTAATTGGTTTGAAAATCATGATGAGAGGGAAACCAGAAAAATAAAGGACTAATAAATGATTCAATTGCGATAAAAAAAAAGGTTATGTAAAAAGAAAACACCAATAAAGTGAAAGGTTGAGAAGAAGGAAATAAACGAAAGAAAACGAATAAAAAGGAGTGGATATAAGTGAGTAATGTATAAATTCTGAATACCTACTCGTTTAGTCTGAATCAAGAAGTGGAGGGTGTATGTATGGCTGAAGTTCAGCGGGTAAAGTGAACCTGCACATGGATAATGTTTGAAACTAACCTAATACAGACGTGGATAGGTATTTGTGGGTGTGGGTCACTTAGCAAATGTGACTGCTGTGGCCAATGTAAGATTGTGTCTTATCCATGCGGTAGTGGGATCCTTTTTGTCTCTTCTTAACAACGATGAAACCTTAAAGATGACATTTCGAGTGTATATATGTTCTTTCGAGTGTACGTAGTGATATTTCGATGCCATAAATGATATTCGAATGTAATTTAGAAATCCGATTAGAAACTTATGAAATTAGAATGCTAGAAACAGTTATATTTAATAAGTAAATTTTGTTTTAGAAAATAGTAAGAATGATAATAAATTTTATATTGAAACCATTACTACTACATTTGTTACATATTCTATATTTTTGCATGATATCTGATCTGTGTTCTAGAAGAATGAAAATACACATTGAGTTGGTGAAACTCATTAAATTTCACCATAATATTTTTCAAATGAGAAAAAAAGACAGAATCGTTGCCGAATGAGTAAAACTTATGAAAGGGTTTCAATGCATGTATATTTTGTTCATATTCTAGAAATTTTCGTTTTATTTTGTGAACTTTAAATTATGATCTCATGTTCTGTATATATAACCACTGTATATATCACATACGATATTAAGTTTATGTTAAATTTTTGAGCTGTGTGTATACATGTTTTATCGGCCCATTGTAGGAATAATGGTATGAGTAGACTTGCGCTTCATTATTGGATTTGGGTTGTTACAGTTGTCTTCGACGAAAACTCTTTTCCATACTCATCTCCTGCACCTCTTGCCCAGTCTCTCACATAACCCACTGCCTCGCATCAATTCGATGCCAGCTAGAACTAACCAACTTCCCATCCCATCTCTTCAAGCTTTCCGACAGGGGGAGTTGTGTCCAGTCCAACTCTTGTTTCTCAACACCACTTGTCCAGCACCACAACATCTTTCTTTGCCGGACCACCTCCTGTATTACTTTCAGATTCATCCAACAGAATACCTAGTTGGCTCCACCCGAACAACACATGAAGCTGCTGGCCCAAGGCCATCGCCTTCGTCATCCTCCATCTCATCTCGAGGACTATGTTTGTTACACTGCACAGGTTGTAGACCCCTCTCTACTCATTTGCTTAATTATGTCTCATGTGACCAATTTTTTGCTAATCATAAGATTTTTTTTATTGTTGTTTCTGCTGGGGTTGAATCAATTTTCCTCGATGCCATGCAGGATCCCAAATGACGTGAGGCCATGCGTGCCGAGATCGATGCTCTTCAAAAAATTGGTACATGGATTTTTGAGACTTTCCCTCCGGGTAAGAAGCCGATTTGTTGTAAATTGGTATATAAAATCAAATATCATCCTGATGGCTCTATTGAACACTATAAAGCCCGATTGGTAGTCTGTGGTAAAAATCAGGTTGAAAGATCAAATTTCAATGAAACTTTTGCTTCTGTTGCTAAGCTGGTAAGCCTTCATGTTTTCTTAGCTGTTGCTATTACTAAAGGTTGGGAACTACATCAGATGGATGTTAATAATACATTCTTGCACACGGATCCTCATGAGGAGATTTATATGCAGTTACCTCTTGCATTTTCTACTCATCACCCAGATAAGGTTTGCCGGCTGGGGAATTCTATCTATGGCCTTCGACAGTCTCCCCGCAACGGGTTCACTAAACTTGCTTCTTCTCTTCGTCATTATGGTTTTTACCAGTCCCATGCAGATCACACTTTGTTTACATATTGCAAAGGGGATGTCTTCTTAACTGTGCTTGTATATGTTGATGATCTCATCTTAGTAGCCAATAACTCTCAAGCATGTCAGTCATTCAAGCATTATCTTAACGCTTGTTTTTAGATTAAGGACCTGGGTAATCTCAAATATTTCTCGGCATCGAAGTGGCATGTAATTCTACTGGTATTTTCTTGTGCCAATGCAAAACACTCTGGATATCTTGCAGGAAGCTAGCCTTATCGCTGCCAAACGAGCAGCTACACCCATGGAACAAAATCACTCGTTGGCTCGTGCATCTGGTCCTCTTCTAGTTGACCCTGGAGAATATCGTCGCCTTGTTGGTCGTCTAGTATATCTAACTATCACGCGCCCTGACTTATGTTATTCGGTCCACATTTTGTCTCAATTTCTTCATGCACCGCATCAAGTCCATACGGATGCTGCTTTACGCATACTACGTTATCTCAAAGACTCCCCGAGACAAGGAATTTTTTTGAGTGCCAGTGGCTCTTTGCAATTTTTCGCATATTGTGATTCTGACTGGGTTGCTTGTCCGTTGACCCGCCGTTCATTATCAACTTATTTTGTGCATCTTGGTGCCTTGTCTATCTCTTGGAAGACGAAGAAGCAACCTATTGTCGCTCGCTTATCTGCTGAGACCGAATATCGTATTATGGATGTTACTACATGCGAGCTCACATGGCTTAAATCCTTTCTCACTTCACTCGGTGTATTTCATAGGAAGCCCATGCGACTTTTCTGTGATAACCAAACTGCACTTCACATTGTTTCCAATCCAGTCTTTCATGAACGAACAAAATATATCGAAATCGATTGTCATTATGTACGGGAACAACTTTTGGCAGGTAATATCTCTATTGCGTTCCTATGCTCCTCTCAATAACTTGCAGACATTTTTATCAAATTTCTTTATTAGAAGTGGTATTTAGGATGGCTGCCACGTCAATAAATATGTTTGTGTTTAAATTTGAAAATTTCAAAGTAGTGCTTTCTATCTTTTAGGAGTTTATTATTTTCTGATTTATTATATGATCATGAATTTAGCAGTTACTTAATTTCAAATCAATATAATATATGTTTTGAATTCAATAAAAACTGAACTTTTCCATAAAGTTGTCTCTGTTTTTCTGTTGTAACACTAACAACAATTGGTATCAAAGTTCTTTTCTTAAGAGACCTGTAAGTGTTCTAGATTGATTTCAAGTGGCTGTCATGGATGCAGAATCCAGTTTCTCGTCGATCACTCCTCTTGTTTTTGACGGTGAAAATTATCATATCTGGGCTGTGAAGATGGAGGTCTATTTGGATGCGTTGGACCTCTGGAAAGCAGTAGAAGATGACTATTTGCAGCAGTATCATCAACCATTTTTACCCAAGTCATGTCGCTCAAATCAGCAAAAGCAATCTGGAATTATCTCAAATCAGAGTATGAAGGTGATGAGAGAATCAAAGGGATGCAAGTGCTGAATTTGATAAGAGATTTTGAACTACAGAAAATGAAGGAATCAAAAACGATCAAAGAGTATTCTGACAGACTTTTAAGCATCGGCAATAAAGTGAAATTGCTCGGTTCTGATCTACCCGACTCGATGATCATTGAAAAACTGCTAGTAACAGTGTCTAAAAAATTTGAGACTACAATTATAACCTTAGAAAACACAAGGGATTTGTCAAAAATCTCTCTTGCAGAACTCTTAAATGCTTTGCAAGCACAAGAACAGAGAAGGGTCACAAGGCAAGAAGGAGCAGTTGAGGGAGTTTTGTCTATGAAGCATCAAGACAATGTGAAGAATAAAAAGAATAAGAACAAGAAGACAAATACTAGTGGTGAAGCAGGTGCTAACAACAGTAAAGGAAAAGGTGGAAATGCTGGTGGAAATCACTCACCATGTCATCATTGTGGCAAAAAAGGCCACCTCCTTTTCGGTGTTGGAGAAGATCTGATGCAGAAAGCAGCCAATGCAATCAAACCGGTCATGAAGCTGTAATTTGTAAAGTTAAGACTCAACAGCATAACATGGAAGCAAAGGCTGCTGATCAGGAGGAAGAGGACCAACTTTTTATTGCAACATGTTTCACAAGTGGTGAATCAAGTGAAAGTTGGTTTGTTGATAATGGTTACACAAACCACATGACATATGAAAAAAATATTTTCAAAGAAGTGAGAAGTATAGAATCCACAAAAGTCAGGATTGGAAATGGAGAATACATCACAGTCAAAGGAAAAGAAACAGTTTCAATCACAGGGTGTGCAGGTACGAAACTAATTTCTTATGTACTTTATGTTCCTAGCATAAACCAAAATTTGTTTAGTGTCGGTCAGCTAATTGAGAAAGGTTTCAAAGTGTATTATGAAGACAATCACTGCTTGATTAAAGATGCAACATATCAGGACATATTCAAGACCAAATTATAAAGAAAAGCTTTATATTAGATTCTATGAAAAAAGAAGAATCAGCTTATTTAGTAAAAGAAAGTGTGACTGAAATTTGGCACAAGAGGCTTGGTCATTACCGTCATCAAGGAATGCTCAGGCTAAATTTGAAGCAAATGGTAAGGGATTTACTTGCTCTCAATAGTGATTTACCTCACTACAAAGCTTGTCAACTTGGAAAGTAGCATAGACATTCATTTCCAAAATTAACTTGGAGAGTAACAAAAAAATTGCAGCTATTACACACTGATCTTGCAGGTCCAATGATCTAACACGAATGTCTTGGATTTTCTTTTTGAAATTCAAATTTGAAGTTGCTTGCATATTCTGGAAGTTTAAAGCAAGATTAGAAAATAAAAGTGGTTGTATAATCCAAAGTTTGAGGTCAGATAATGCCACTGAGTACACATCAAATCAATTTAATATTTTTTGCAATCAAACAGGAATACAACATCAGTTAACAGCACCGTACACTTCACAACAAAATGGTGTTAGTGAAAGAATGAATTGATTCATCATGGAAATGGCAAGATGCATGCTGCATGACAAAGACTTACCAAAGATTTTTTGGGCAGAAGCTGCAAATACAGCAGTTTTTCTCCAAAATAAGCTTTCAACCACAGTAGTAAAAGATATGACACCTTTTGAAGCATGGTTCGGCTATAAACCCACAATGAGTTTTCTAAAAGTATTTGGGAGTCTTTGTTTCACTTATGTTCCTCAAATGAAGCGCAACAAGTTAGATAGAAGATCAATACCTGGAATTTTTGTTGGTTACAGCACCGTTTCAAAAGCTTATAAAGTCTTTCATTCTCAAACAAAAAAGACAACCATAAACCGAGATGTATACTTTATGGAAAGTGAAAAGTGGAACTGCTCCGAAAACAAGAACTTTTATCCAATCTCAACTGAGATGAAGATCCATTGTCCCATCCAAGAAAGGGACAAACATGGCATAAATGAATGGGAGGATGAGGCTGTAGATGATGTTCCAATCAGAGGCATTTGTTTACTATCTGATATATATCAGAGTTGTAATATAGCTATGTGTGAGCCAGCAAGTGTTGATGAAGCAAAACTGAATAAAAAATGGATGATTGCAATGAAAGAGGATTTGTACATGATTAAAAAAAATAATACATGGCAGCTTGTTGACAGACCTCCAGATAGAAAAATCATTGGAGTGAAATGGGTTTTCAAAACCAAACTCAATGTTGATGGCTCCATCAACAAGCACAAGGCGAGGCTTGTGGTCAAAGGTTACGCCCAGATTTTCAGAGTGGACGATTCAGACACATTTGCACCAGTTGCCAGGCTAGACACCATCAGGTTGTCTTGCTGTTGCAGCACAAAAGGACTGGAAAATGTATCAGTTGGACATTAAAGCAGCATTTTTAAATGGTCTTTTAGAAGAAGAAATCTATGTTGAGCAAACAGAAGGCTTTGTGAAAAAATGTGAAGAAGAAAAAGTTTATCTGAGTGCACTCTTTATGTCAAACAATCTGATGTTGATATTTTTATTATCTCTTTTTACGTGGATTATCTTTCGGTGACTGTGAACAATGCAACTCTAATTTATGAATTTAAGCTGGAAATTATAAAAGTTTTTGAGATGACTGATCTTAAATTTATGACTTATTTTCTCGGAATGGAGATTAAGTAAAGTCAAGATGAAATTTTCATTTGTCAAAAGATGCAAAAGAAATTCTCAAGAAATTTCATATGGAAGATAGCTAGTCAATGAACACTCCTATGAATCAAAAGGAAAGGCTAAGCAAGGAAGATGGAATTGAGAAAGTAGATGAGGCACACTTTAGAAGTCTGAATAGGTGTCTGATGTATCTTATAGCAACAAGGTCTAATATCTTGATTGTTGTGAGTATTTTATCTCGATTCATGCATTGTGCAAGTGAAATGCACCTGAAATCTGCTAAGAGGGTGGTTAGATACATCAAAGGTACAATCAACTTTGGTATCAAGTTCAAGAAAATCAATGAATTCAAGCTGTTTGATTTTTCTGATAGTGATTGGGCAGAATCTATTGATGATATGAAAAGTACATCTGGGTACTGTTTTAGTTTTGGATCATGAGTTTTTTCATGGAGTTTGAAAAAACAAGAAATAGTAACTCAATAGTAGCTAAAACAGAATTTATTGCTGTAACTACTACTGTAAATCAAGCCTTGTGGCTGAGAAAAATATTGAGTGATTTTCATCTAGAGCAGAAAGAAGATACATAGATCTTGGTTGATAATCAAATTGCAATAGCTATCTTTCACAATCCGGTTTTCCACGGCAAAACTAAACATTTCAACATCAAGTTATTTTTCTTGAGGGAAGTGCAAAAGAATAGTTTTGTCACCTTAGTTTATTGCAAAACTGATGATCAAGTAGCAAATGTATTTACCAACCATCTGCCAGTTAGTAAGTTTGAAACAATCAGAAAGAAACTTGGAGTTTGCTACATCTAAACAAGGAGGAGTGTTAGAAGTGGTGTTTAGGATGGCTGTCACATCAGTAAATCTGTTTGTGTTTAAATTTGAAAATTTCAAAGTAGTGTTTCCTATCTTTTAGGAGTTTATTATTTTCTGATTTATCATGTGATCATGCTCTATTTTTATGATCATGAATTTAGTGGTTAGTTAATTTTAAATCTATATAATGTATGTTTTGAATTCAATGAAAACTGAAGTTCTCTATAAAGTTGTCTTTGTTTTTCTGCTGCAACTTCACTCTAACAACATTCTTGAACGCTAACAGTTTCATACATTATTGAGCAAGTTGGGTGTTAAGAATCCTCACGCTCCAACTTGAGGGGGAGTATTAGGGATAAATATAAATATTATTTGCACATAATCGTCTACTATGTCAGCTTCTCACTACTATTCAAATTTGTGTATCAGTGTACAACTACAACTCTTGTAATTTTTGGCTTTAAATAGCCTTTTGAATATCAATAATACATCAGATCAACAAAACAAAACTTATCAGACCCATTTTCCTTGATCTTTAGTGCTTTCTTTTCAATCATTTTTGGAGGAAATGAACCAACACTTTTGGGTTGTCTTCAAAGTTTATTCCTTAACAAAGTATTGAGTTCTGGGTTAATCTTTCTTGACATTTTTCTTCCTTCTGGATAATCTAACTTCATTTCTTTGGTTACTCCTCTGAGCTTTCTTGGCAGTTTAAATGATTCTAATTCAGTCTTTTGGAACAATACATATGGGTCTTTACTTTTAGACAAGTTAAGTATGGACATATATTCTAATGTGAATGCTTGTTGTGTTTAGTCAGCGATTGTTCATCTTCCAACCAATAATTGCTAATGTTTTATGTTTTTATACACTCTGGATGATTGCTTCTTCCAAGCCTTTTGACTTGGTTTTGCTATTACTAAACTCATGTAACCTGTCTCATGTTTTTTCATTGTTTTGTTTAACAAATAAGGTGTATTCTTGATGTTAAATCTCTGTTTTTTGTGTGTTTTTCAAAACCCAGGATCGCTCTTATCTGAAAGCTTGCATCTTTCCTTTCAGATTTTTCTTTTGTCTGAGCAGATTGGTTATAGAGACTGAAAGTTGCTGTCCATATTCTAAATTGCTCCCCTCGGTTTTCAAGTCGTACACGAGCAGTCAAGATAAGTTGATTATCAGATGTCAAGCATAATGAAAAATCAGTAAATCCTGGATCCTTTCCTCTTCCTTACAACGGCCTTAGTGATCCATTTATGCCCTTGTGTAACTAACTGGATAATTTGAATGGCAGCAACTTGGGTATTCAGAATATTTCAAATAAGGAAAAGAAGAAAATGAAGAGAACTGGAAAGGAGAGAAAGCCAGCAAAAGGAGCCCCTAATTATCTGACTCATACAACACAATCAAAATTTCAGGCAGCTAATGCAATGTAATCCTGTCAGATAACAAAGGAGGATATCCCAACAAGTGGTAAAGCTAACGCCTGCATTAACCATTCAAATACAGGCATTCAAGGGGAAGAAGATACAAAAGGTACTGGCAATGCAAATTCTAGACCCAGTGGTCAGTTTCATAGTGTACAAAATGCTGAGTCTATACCATCAACTAATGATTTAGAAAGCAAAAACTCAAGATCTCACCATATTAAGGTGAACAAGATTAGCAACAAGACCTACATATGGAAAGGGAAGGAGAGTGGTCACCTGGCGGAGCAAACAAGTCAGAGGAGTACAAGGAAAGTGCAGATCCACAAGGCAAACAAATCAGTTTATAATTATGCGGAGAGGAAAGTAAGCTCAACGAAGATGAATGTTAAGGTTGAGGAGAACTCGTTTTCAAGTGAAGGACTATTGCCCAACCCCATGATTTTCTCTTCAAAACTGAATACTGCTGCCCATGGAACAAAAAAGATCTCAAATTAGGATCCAGCAATGCACAAGAGATATGTTGGTTATTCTCAGTGGAAACCTTGGCAGAGGCGAGGGAGACATTCCCCATATAGTTCATTGTCATATCAAATGGGTCGATGGGAAACAGAACACTGTGAGAAAATTGAAATGCAATCAAATGATTCATCTATGGACAGGAACAACAATACTAGCATGAAAGGACCCGTGGTTTATGGACGAAGGGTAGTTGAGCTCCATGGCAAACCTGTGTTTCCTCAAAAGGGACTATTTCAGGTTCCTTTTCAACAGCACCATTACTGGGGTAGAGATGCTGCAGGAAGACCAATCTTCAGGAGCCAGCATATAGTAAACTATAGTTCCTACTGCCTGCTTTCACATCCTACTGCTTCTGCATGTGGGCACCAAAATATGCCATACCCAGGAAGATTTCAGGTACCAGTTCGTGGTTGGCGTGCACAATACAATTGGGTGAAAATACCAGTGCTGAACCATGCATTCGTTAACCCTGATGCTGCCTTTCAGTTCGTGCCATTATACTCAAGATTCAAAGTTCGCAATGAATACAAAGTTAAAAACAGTATATCCTTGAGTGAGTGCAAAGAAGTGGGTTCCTGTTGGTTTGAAGGAGTCTTGTAAAGGGACTAGTTCTATAAGGACTTGCAATGTACTACCCAATAGCTCGTTACTTTTGTCAAAAGAGAAAAGTAATAGCAATTTGAAAGGAAATGAGGTTACACTCTATGGATCTGTTACTTTAAGTGATTCCAACAGTACCAGCTAGGTATCAGGTGACAAATAAACTTTAGATGAAAGTGAAGCGAGAAAATGTGAATTTACGGGTGCCAGAAAAGAAGTCTATTTTGTCAAACACGAAGATGATGGTATAGCTCATAAAAAAAAACCAAAAGATTCCTCCCAGTACATGATTGGCTCAGAGATGATTACAGAAGCTCTAAATGCTGCTTACAAAGAACAATTAGCATCTGAGAGCTTTGAGCATGTCACTGGCTATCCAGTTGCAGAGTTTGAAAAATTCCTTCCTGCCGCTGCTCCAGTTATTGGTTCTTTGAGTGGAGAAAATGGATGTGTGGTTTGCTCGGATAGTCAGCAGCCACCTATGATGCTCTGTAAGCACCAGATACCTGATGTATCTCTCAATGCTGTTTGGAACTGGTATGAGGAACCTGGAAACTATGGCCCAGAAATTAAAGTGAAAACCTCTCGTAACTTCGAGGAGCTTTTAAAAGAACCAATGCCATTCCGTGCTTATTTTGTTCCTCTCCTTTCAGCTGTTCAGTTGTTTGGCTATCGCAATCTTTCTAGTTGTTGCAGAAGAAATGGAAAACCAATCAACCTTGAAATGCACGAACAAGTAGTTCACTCATTTGAGGAGCCTTTTGTTTTATCTGAGGTTTTCTCATGCTGGGTGAGTCCGAGCTCGTATTTGAATTTTTTGAATCCAAGCAGCCTCACCAAAGAAAGCCTCTTCATTTGAAGTAAGAACTTTTTTTTTTCTATTTTCTGTATGTTGCTTTGATATTTGAGCACTTATCAATAGACTGTAGGCAATTAGTTAAATAGCTGTAGTATGAAACGTAGTAAGATTGTTAACCTTGTTATAAAAACTCGGCACATGTTTGCTCGTAGTGTTTGACACTGCAATCTAGCTTTGTGCTTGGAACATAGAGCAATTTTACTAAAGGGTCACTAATGCTGATATAGGCTGTTTCAGCACATGAATTGAAGAAGAAATTTCTTTGACTGTATCCTTACAACTACCCACAGACACCAGTCAACAGTAATAAGAGTATCCTGTCCTCTTTTATTTTATGCTATGTTTATTTTAATCTCCAAGTTTCAATTACTTTCTAGATTTTGGGGATAATTTGTAAGGATAAATGCAGAATTGTGGAGCTCATTGATGCTGGAAGATCTGATTGTCAAGTATTTGGCGATCCATCAAAGTTAGAATCTCTGAGACTGCAGGATCTGCACCCTGCATCTTGGTAAGTGCTGAAAGTTGTTAGCTTTCACTATATTTAATTTATAGAATTTGAAATAAACCCAGAAGATTCAATTCAGGTTTTCACTGGCATGGTATCCAATATATCAGATTCCAGATGGAGTGTTTCGTGCATCATTCTTGACTTAGCACTCATTAGGATATTTGGTTCAAAGAGGTGTTTCCGATGATTCTCTTAAGAAGAAAGCATTTTGTATTGTCCCCCCTGTAGTAGGACTTCAGAGCTACAACACACAGGTAGAAGTTTGTCGTCTTTAACTTTGTCAGATCATCATTGAAGAAAGCTGTAAATTTTATTTCATAGTTTCCTTCTATACTATTACATTATTTACAGGGGTGGATACCAAATCAGTAATCCCCAGAATATGACAGAAAATATACTTCTAAAGACGTAGGAAACTTTCCTCTATTTAGCATTTTAATATCAAATCTAAATCCTAGATTTTCTCCTAATATTTCTGCATATTTTTTCTACTAGATTTTCTCCTAATATTTCTGCATATTTTTTCTGCTAGATTTTCTCCTAATATTTCTACAATAATTGTCATGTTTCGTGTTGAAAAGTCAAAAGCTGGAATCTGAATCAGTAACTAAAGACCAAAGATGTTTCTAAGTCTAGGCATATCTGTGTATTTCCATCATGTCTGAAATAGGTCTCTAAAATATCTTTTCTTGAACTGTTGATTTAAATGTATATCAGTAAGATAATCTTTAACTCCTATTCTATTCCTAACTATTCCTAGACTGAATATTCAAACTAGTCTTGAAATAGAGGATAAGAACATGATTTGTATGTTTGAGCTATCCCTACCCCAACCTTCAAATATTTGGGGATGGGATTTCTGATTCTTACATTTGAAAATATAAAAATTACTTTTTGCATCTATGTTCCAAGATTAATATAAATAATTATGTATAGGAATCAATTGAAATGAAATATGAAACGAACCAATCTGAACTTAAGTGTCAGATTGTTCAGAGTGATTGCGAATCAGTAGTGGAAGGATTACGTGGAAGGACTTAATCACAAGAGCAATTATATACTAAATTCTTATGTCCAAGTTTAAATGGGTTATCTCAATGCTAGATTTACGTAAATTACCTTTTAAAACACCATTCATCCATTTGGAGAACAATTAATCTGAAAGGTACAACTGAAGTAGTTGACATGCTGTTTATGTGCCAGGGTGAGTGCTGGTTTGATGCAGGGATGCCTCTCAAATCTTCTTTGAAGGAATCTATGCCTTTGAACAGTTCTGAATTTCTCATTGAACAAGTACAAATTTTGGAGAAAAATGGGTTACTATTTTCCAGAGGACAAGTTTACAAAAATAATGTGAAGGTGTCTAATCGGCAGCCAGATTATGGGTTCTTTGTTACTCGGAAACACTAGTAGCTCTGTTGCGTGAAATTCTTCGAAGAGAGTGAATCTTGATGTAGTTTTTGTTGATTTGGGTTAATACACTCTGTACTGAATTTTGGGAAGATTGAAAGAGGAATGTAATGAAATAGGCCTGTGTTCTACTGTTATTTTGTAGATTGTAGGAAACAGGAGGAGGATGTATAGCTTGGAAGAAAATAAAGGGAGTTTTAGTTTTACATCTGGTCCAATTTAGTTTGCATCTTTTTCAATTAGAAGAATCTCTTGAGATATGATGTAAAGAGGAGATATCTTTCAGTTTGTATAGATTACTCATCGTTTTATAGTACCAATTAACATTCACTTTCAAATAGTTCCTGATATAATGCTCGTTTAGTTTATAAAGCTCTAACAGTATAATTTTACTCTTCTATAACACTACCTGGTTAAATTGATGATCATATATTTCCTCAATATATATATATGTATGTATATATAATATTGAGCATATCTCCTTCCTGCAAAACCTAAAAATACAGCTTAAAAGATCAATTCTTTTCTTTCTATTATGATACAACGAATTCAATTTTGTAACAGTAAGAGATGACAGAATAAGCAAAGCTTGTAAATACAGAAATGGCATTAGCCAATATGCCGTATGATGATCATAACGATTTAATCAAGTCATACTAAATATTAATATATATTGTTAAACTGAATAAGCATAAGGGGAAACAAACAGAATAAAGACGTATGATCTCAAAAATGAAATTAAGGATCCTTTTGACATATAAATAAAACATGCTACCTGGGAACACAAGCAAGCGAGTTTCGTAGAACTTTATACCCTCACTTGAAGAAATTGCAAAAACATATATACATATACGGACGACCAAATTGGTATAGAGCTAGTTTTGCTTAGGCTTCTCCCTGATTGATGAACTTCTTGATTACGTATTACTGCTCTTAGACTGGGTAGTTGAAGAATTAGCTGTTCCCTGTGAAGTCTGGTTGGAGGATGACTCAGTGAAGAAGACGATATGCTCCTCGTTGTATAGAAACGCTTGCAGAGACATGGGAACTGGAGGGAGGTTAACAACCAAAACCCCCTCTAGGATCTGAACTACCTGACTCATAGTTGGCCTGTGATTTTCGTCGTCTTGGATGCACCAACAAGCTACCTTACAAATTCTTTCAAGCTCTTCTGCATCAGCATCTCCATTCAGCCTACTGTCTAAGAGAGAAAGGACATCACCCCCTTGTGTTATCAGGGTAGCAGCCAAAGTCGGGAAGAAGCTAGATTTCTCATCCTCGGATTGCTCAGAGTTTCTCCTCCCTGATACAACCTCGAAAAGCGTCATACCGTAGCTGTAGACATCAGCTTTCGCTGTTATAGCTACTCCTGAGATCCACTCTGGTGCAAGATACCCTCTTGTCCCTCTCATGGTTGTCAGGACCCTGCTGAACTCACGTCCAACAAGCTTTGCCAAGCCAAAATCAGCCACTTTTGGACAAAGTTCAGCATCTAGGAGAATGTTCTCTGGCTTTATATCACAGTGAATGATGCAGTCTCTGCACTTATCATGTAGATAAGCCAAACCTCTGGCTGTCCCCAGTGCAATTTGGTATCTTGTTTTCCAGTCCAAAATTTTTGAATCCTTTCCACGGAAAAGATGGAAACCTAAAGAACCATTTGGCATATAATCATAGACCAACAACTTTCTAGTTCCTTCTGAGCAGAATCCACGCAGCCTAACAAGATTAACATGTTGGATTGTCCCAATTGTGCTGACTTCTGTTCGGAATTGCTTCTCACCTTGGCTTATGCTCTCAAGCTTCTTCACAGCTATGACAGAAGAATCAGGTAAGGTTCCTTTGAAGACAGAACCAAAACCCCCTCCCCCCAATTTCTCAGAGAAGTTTTTGGTTGCGCTTTGTAAATCTCTGAATGCAAAGGCCGTGAGCGAACCCTCCATTGCTTTCGCTGTTTTCATACTTGACCTTCTTCGCATCAAGCATACCAACATTAAAATACTTAGAATAGCTACTATCACCACAGAGCCAACGACAGCAGCAATAACCGCAACTTTTCTATTATTTTTATGACTCGATAACTCTGAAGCTGCAAGCCTGATGTTGAGAGTTCTTCCTTTACTGTTGTTTTCTGCAAGTTGTTGCAAATTCAAGAGACCTCCAGTCCAAATCGAACACTGGCCGCCTTCATAAGCATAAGCTTCGCAAGAACAGTTATTCAAGCAGGTTGATTCACATTGCTCAAGGCTTCCTGCTACAACAGTTTGAGGATCTTCAGGCAAATCCACGTTGACATCTTCTAAAAACCCATCTCTTTTTCCATTAGCAAGGCTAGCATTTGAACATTGCAGACTGGTTTTCCTCTTACAACCACCAGAATAATCTGCCAAGTCCCAGTCTTTCTTCGATCTTGGTTCGAAACCAGTCAAACAAGTACAGAAAGGAGGAGATTTCTCACTGCAGCTGCCAAATGATCCACAAAAAGCATAGACCTCACATTGTTGCCTGGGTTGAGACCAGAACAAGTTCCATTGCTTTGTACTCTCCAACCATGAAAGCTGCTTGATTTGACCTGAGACGTCCATAACAAATCGAGAAATGGTCGAAGAATCGTAAAGAGAGTAGGTAAAATAGCTCTCATTCTCGTTGGTCACAAAGCTGAAGTTATAGATATAATTGGATCTCATTTCAGGAACCAAGCTGAAGATTCTTCCATTCCAAGCTCCACTAGTCCAATACTGCTTGGTTCTATTCCACAATATAAAATATGAATTGCTTCCATCTGGGTCCAGCTCCAGAGAGAAAAGACCTGTTGCAGGATCTTCAGTATTCTTCCATGAAGTAAGAAGCTGATTTTCTCCACTACGTTTGTTCAACCCAATCTTACCACCAGGCAGCCAGGTATGAGTGGGATAATCAAAGCTTTGCCACAAGGGTTTTGAAGAATCAGACCCAGCTCTCAAAACCAGATTTCCTTCATCAAGCAAAACCGCCTCTCTACCACCTTGAACGGTAGAGTTCACATTGGTTGACCAAATTGGCACTTGGGACTCATTAAAAAGAACCAAATTACCATCCGAGATTCTTAAAACGGAAGAAAATCTATCAGACACAGGTGTTTCTCTGTTTGCCACCCAAACTATCGTCTGCTCTGATATTTTCTTATACCACATGCCTATATAGTACTTTGAGGAGTTACCTGGTCTGAAGAAACCCAGTTCGAAGATGCCGCCGACAGAGACAATAGTTTGGTCGCCGGAGAGAGACTGGTTACCAGAGATCGTATCAGCTCCATAAGACACATGAGAGTTTAGAGAGAAACAGAGGAAGAGAACACATTCAAGCACCAACCATGGATTGTTTCTGGTATCCATGGCTCATCACAGGGTAAAACTCAACTGATTTTACAGGGTAGATATGTCACTGAACAAATAATTAATATACTATATATATACCAAGAAAAAATGTAAGAAACAGAGACAAGAGGAGACTGAAGAGGGAGAAACAGTCAAAAATGGTTGTACAATAATGCCAACCCCCAAAGAGAAGCTAAAGACTCCTACGAGTCAACCAAACTTTTCTTGCTTGACTTTTTCTTTTATAGTTTGTTTTTTCCCCACATTTTATATTTATTTAAATAATACATTTTATTACGTCACCTCAAACGTCATAAATAATATTATCCTCAAAAAAAGGTTTTGGGCTTGGGCTTGTTGAATCAATTGGGTTTGGGCCTTAAAAGCAACCCGCTATAAAACATTGACTTCCCTCCATCCCCTTCATTTTCAAGTCAACTCCTCAGGCAATTCCCACAACCCAGAACTACTTTCTATTATTTCCATGAACCAAAACTCCTCATCGGAACCGGACCTTCCAGTTCCGGCGCCGCCGCCAATTCGTCTCATGCCTTCCTCCCCATCTATTTCACTCACCACGCTGACTCCAACTTCCGGAGCTCAGAGGCGAATAGCGATCGCTGTCGATCTAAGCGACGAGAGCGCCTACGCCGTCCGATGGACCGTACAGAACTATCTCCGCCCCGGAGACGCTGTTATCCTCCTCCACGTTCGCCCTACCAGCGTCCTCTACGGAGCCGACTGGGGTGCTATCCAGCTTGAGATCAATAACAACAGCAATCGTAATCATGACGATTCCACCGCAACAACTGCTGATGAACATGAGAGGAATCAGAGGCTTGAGGATGACTTCGATAACTTCACGACGACGAAGGCTAATACGCTAGCGCAGCCGCTGGTGGACGCGCAGATTCCGTTCAAGATACATATTGTCAAGGATCATGATATGAAGGAGAGGTTGTGTTTGGAGGTCGAGAGGTTAGGGTTGAGCGCGATGATAATGGGGAGTAGGGGTTTTGGTGCTGTCAGGATTAGCTCTAAGCTTGGCCGGCTTGGTAGCGTCAGCGACTACTGCGTCCAACACTGTGCTTGCCCTGTCGTCGTGGTCAGGTCTTCCGAGGACAAGGATGGCCGTCGGGGTTCTTCCGAGGTTGCCTCAACACTAGTTGGCGAGGACGCGGAGCTCCATCCCTTGCCCGAGGAAGAGCAGGAGTATCATGACGCTGAGGATTAGAGCTGTTCAAAGTGAGTTTTGCTTTTGTTCTAATGTTTATTTATTTCTTTACTTCTATTTAAATACTCAAGCCTGTTTACATATTCAAAAGATTCAAGCCTGTTTAGATTATACACAAGTGTTGATGGCTTCAATGATGCGAATTTTTGCTGGGAGCTTTCTAATTTTTTGCTGAATTAGCATATTGATGTTGGTGAATTACTGATATGTAATTGTTGCTTTATCTGAATTCTGGGTATCTAAGCTGTTGGATTACACGATTTCTGGATGATAAAAACTTCAATCTTTTAAGAGTTGTTTTGTTTTGTGCTTTTATTTCAAAAAAGAAAAAGTTGGTCTGTTTTGAAAAGTCCTAAATTTTCCCCGGAGTGAATTGGGTAGCAGCATGTGAATTATGTGCTGGTAAAGTAGATGATTGGATTCATTGTACTTGGACCTTTAGCATGTCATGTGAGCCTTACAAAGAAAGGAAAAAGTGTATTGTGACCTTGACCACCCATCAATGTGGTGGGATGAACTGTCATCCACTTCACCATTAACTAGAACATCAACACCAGCGTTGGATAGAAGGGTGGGATGGTAGGAGAGAGATGCAGCCCAACTGCTTAATTAATCCTGTGTCTGAGAAAGGATTCTTAAGTGTTTCTTTAATTCTTCAAGCCGTACTGCTGCCATGTCTTAAATATTTTATTGAGGTTCTGTACAGTCCTGTGATGCCGAAAAAGAAAATGAATTTCACTAGCTCCATGTAAATAAACAATCAAGGTTCCATATACATTCTCTTAATGAGCCTTAGCTCACTGGTTATTTTCCTATTAGTACTGAGTGGGAGTTTAGTTTTGGATGTGACTTAGCCACTTGTTAAAATATGTTAATAAGCTTATCTAGAGAAAAAAAATACTCAGAAAGAAAATTTAGAAGGCAGTTGCAAAGGCTCGCTCTATTTAAATTCAATCTCAATGATGTGTCAACCATGAAAAGTTAAGTTGTTGGTGTACGTTATTCCATAGGTTGTATGAAGTAGAAGGTAATCTGTGTGCCTTAGCATCTAAATACTTATGCTTCCCTCATAGATTATTGTTACATTTATGGAGGTCACAATCTTATTTTACAACAGTTTTGGGTAATTAAAACATCATGGAGTCATGGGTTATGATTATCTTCTTGTTTTTTTCATACATGAGAAGGGTTTAAAAGTTTACTGCTAACTTTTTCTGAGATGTTGTCTAGTATTTCCATCTTACCAGTTTCATTTGTTTACAGTAGATGCCCGTGGATGCTTAAAGCAGTGGCAAGCTATTCCTGACTTCAGGTACTTTACGAATTCTGGTTATGTTACAGTTCCAATTTGCTTTGCTGTATAAACTGGTATATTTTTTATTATTAGCTAAAGAACTGAAATGGTTTCCCTACATCAATCCTGTGGAGAACATGATCAACTTAGAGTAAGAAGGCAAAAGCTGAAGGCTGGGAAACAAGTTTAAGAAGGCAAAGAAATTCAGTTTGGGTGATGAACATTTGTAAAGTGGAGTTCGTAGTGGTTTCTTTTATTGTGAATTGTGTGCATCTGCAGTATTCGTGCATTGTTGTACATTAAAATCTGTATGGTCTCCAAACTTGTGTACGACAAGAACATAATTGTAACCTTCTCATTTTAATTATAAAACTGATTGGTTAATCATCGACGTTTGGTCGGACAGGTAGTGCCGGTCACCTCCACATTGGTGATCTCAATTTGAACCATATGTATGATAGCTTATGTTTAAAATACAAAACAAAATGTGATTAGTTATGGGAGAAATATGTAGGAGAAAAAGGTTTTTTTTTTCCTTAAAAATTTGCCACAAGTTTGCTGGAAAATGGAATCAAACACATTTTGGCAAAGACAAAAATTCACCTGCCTCCATGGGGAAAGAGAGTATCTCGATTTGGAAGGGGAAAAAATTTCCAAATGATCAACTTCCCAGAAAGTTAAAGAACGATCAAACTTAAAGAGTTAGAGAAGCTTCAAAAGGATTTATTCCACATTGGCTTACAATTGTTTTCCAATAACACCATGGAGGATAAGCATACTGCAGACAACACAACGAAAAAAGAAATCAAAGAGATACTAGTCTGGGAATCTACTTCAACAAAACCAAAAAAAACAAATTATTGTTATTGCCAAAGAAAACCAACTACTAAACCAGAATAAACCAAACTGCATAAAGCAAATCAAATCATCTCAGGGTGCCCCCAAAGTTCCCTCACTTCGGCTCCTGCGAATGGATAGCTCTGACCTCAAGTTCTGGATTTTGCTACTGAAGTCAAAATAGTGGTGGTGGTGATCAGCAGTTGCTCTATTTCCACTAGGAGGAAGGCGCCCATGTCCATGCCTGCCCTTGGACCTTTTTGGGAAATCCAACGCCTGGGTTTTACGACCATGAGTTGCAGAAGATGGTGATGGTCTGCGGACAGCCACACCATAGCTACTTTTCCTTGCAGCCTTGATTTCTGACCTAAGGCTGCGATCAAACTGATGGCTGCTGATGCCTAGCCGAACAGATCGCTCTGTCACATCCTTCAGGGTGTTGGTTTTAATGGGCTGCCGGTTATAGTAAGTCAGATGGGGAAGGAGTCCCTGTAAATACTTCTTCAGTTGCTCATCTCCAACATTCTTCTGGGCTGGGTTTCCTTCCAAGCTGATGGCCTGCAGGGAGTTGTAGTTTGCAGCAAGTTGACCTAGACATTTTGCGGTAGAGATTTTGTTGAAACGTAGATCAAGAACAGCCAATTTTAAAAGACGATGAAGGCCCTCTACTTCGCTAATTTTGTTTCCAGCCAAGTATAACTCCTTCAGAGATGAACAAGAAGCCAAACCTATTACAAAAGAAATTTTGCATAAGGAAATTAAAAGCCACAAAGTTTGGCGTATAGGGGTAGAGGTGTAAAAAAAAGATAACTTTCTAGAGAGAATATAAAAACAAACATACATTACATATCACATACCATGACCGATTCTAAAAATTCGGTTGTAGCTCAGGTCCAATACACGAAGTCGAGTCAGTTCACGTAAACCCTCAATGGTGGATATATTGTTTTTTGACAGGTTCAACATGTGTAAGCCTCGAGGAAGAGCACCAGCAGTTATTCTTGCTGAAAAAGAGAACAGATAACTACTTATAAACCAAGACTAATAGAATATGCATTACTTCATTTTTATATAATACTACCAAACCAAGTTTGGTTAAACCTGCTGCTACAAATAAATAAGTATGTTGAAAACAAAGCAAATAGCTTAACTAATTAAGAACCATAGAAAAAGCTTCTGCCAGATTACCAACCTATGGAGTTTCCTGATAGATTGAGCACCCTCAGGCTTACAAAAGCACTGAGGAAAGGGATCACAACCAAGCCATGATTGGCAAGCTGCGCTATGGAGGCTGAGGCACTCAAAGAAGATATATACTTTTTGGCAGCTTCCATACCAGGAGTTGTCTTCATATCCCCTTTAGTAGTGGTGGAACCATTCAAGACAATGGGTTCTCGCTTAACCTGAACATTTTCATCTGGTAATTCAGTTGTTTCCACCAGCGCAGTGCAATGTTGAAGATCATTAACCCACTCCTCTATTCTCTTAATCTTGAAGTCCTTGCTAGACAATTCATCCCCCTTCTGGAATGAAGACTCTCCTTGATTTTTTCCAGAGCCTATTTCTTCTGAAACTGGCACGATCCAGTCTTTAACTAAAGCTGAGTAATCATAAGGATCATAACCATCATCTATAAAATTTTCAAAATGATTTTTTCCAGAGTTAGGTATGATATCACCTCTTCCTTGTTTTTGCCTCACCTCTATCTCAATTTCATGAACTGAGTTCTCCCTCCGGTGCAGGTCTAGAACATGAAGATCATCAGCAGATCTTGCCTTAGGTGACAGGTAAGAAAAACAAGATGGTCCTTGAGAACCAGGTACAGTATCAACAATATTTGGCATAGAACATGATTTCACCATCACTGATCGAGTATGAGGTGCATGGTTCCCAGGGTCATTTGCATGGTCACCAGCTAATGGAGAATCAGAATACTGACAGCTTTCCTTTTCAGAATGTTGAGCATCTCCAACTGAGAAAATACATTCATTATTTACTCGGTCAGGACTTAAATCAAAACCAGATTCTAAGGTTGGAACCATTTGATACTGAGTAGATGGACTCTCCCCTGGATACTTGCTGCCATCCAAGCAAATTCTTGATCTGTCATTTTGCTCATTAGACTCGGAAGAAAATCCTTGATCTGTCACATTGTCCACATCATTTTCACGAGGAGCTTTCCCTTCCCGATATAGTTCACTTCCCAGGGACTGACTTTTCTTGATGCATGTTATTTGATTAACCCCAATGTCACCCTCCAAATAGAATTTGCCTTTTATTTCCTCGGATTTCCAGCCATGCTGAACAGAATCTAAACTTGCAAGCTTTGCAGCGTAACCGATCTGAGAATCTCCAGCCTTGAGGAAGGATGAGTTCAAGCTCTTAGGGTCTTGAACTTGAGAAAAATCTTCAGAAGTTTTTTGCATGGCTTCAACAGAATGTTGGACAGTTTTCTGATGGAAAAAGAAATTGAGTCAAAAAAGCATCCAGAACTTTAAGAAACAACAAACTGCAGGCAATTATTACGCTTACCTTTGGTTTGTGGCAGTGGATATGACCATTGAAGCATGAAAACCTAACCATTGTGCTAATGCAGACCAGAGCTACATCCACACAAGCTATTTTTTATGTTATGCCAAAAAAAGAAACAAAGAGTAAGCGGGATAAACAATTCTTCACATCAAGGTCCAGAAGCCTGAAACAAAGACTCGGTTAACACGTAAGGACAAGATACCATCAAGCTTCCAGGGTTTTCACACAACATTGTCCTTAGCCATAGTCAAGTGACAGACCCTCTGAAACACGGCACAACCTCCAAATGTGTGATGATCTCGATCTTCTCAAAACACAAAGTGCAATCACTCCCTCGTTGTCACCCCACACCCTCTTAGAGGTGCGAGAAGAGTTTGACTTTGCTGTAGCTGCCAGAGTGGAAAAACTTTTCCAATTAAGTGAACCCAATTGCAAACATGCATAAGAGATTCTGGCCTGAAAAGTTAAGGGAAAAGGGATCAAAGGTAATAGAGTGTTAATTTAGTCATTTCCACTTTAAATCAAACAATGAATTGATATAACAAAATCATGATTGGGGGCTGATCAAGAAGAATATTCAATCGATCAACAAATGTAAAGCAATATCAACCTATGCTGCCTGCTAACTTATCCTTTTTTTCCTCATGCATAATCAACCTTTCCCACAAAGAGGAAGCATTTCATGCCAGAAAACAAAGAAAAAAGCTTATACAAAATGCACAAAGAAATTCCCTTTTTTAAGTTTCATAAAGTATCATTCCAAGAATTTTCAAAATGCATGTACATATGTGATATGAGCAAGGAAAGGAAAAGAATTTCTTCATGAGAGGAATCAGCAAAGGAGTGGATTTTCTTCCTAAACCGCATGGGAGATCAAGAGAAAGAGGAAAACAAACCTCACGCCTTGATGGGAGATTGAATCTCATGGATTTTGGGGAGATTATGAAAGCAGTCAATCCTTTCCCAAGCTGGTCATAATCTTTCTTAATTTTTCCATCAATCATCTCCATAATTAATTAAGATATTGTCTATTTAAAAAGAGATCATATCTATCCTATTCTAGAAAGCAATCATCTTAATTTTGCTAGTTTTTCTATTCTACTTTATATTTATTTTCTTATGGAATTTTGCCATTAATTTAGTACATTGTTTTTCTTATTATTTACATGGCCTACACTATAAATAGGCCTTTAATTGAGAGTTGTAGGCATTCAAAAATTTTACAATGATAAAATCCAGATATTCTTGTTTTAAGCTTTCAAACTTTCAAAAGTGAATGAGTGGATTTTCGACTGACTTTTTACGCTAGAAATTGGAATTGCTTATCGAGATAAGTCTCATGACGTCTTTTCAATTCTAATTCTTTGTTTCTTTCCCTATAAACTTAGTTTTCACTTCCATGTTGAGTGCGGGTCAAGTAAGGAGGTTTACTTAGGGTTTTGAGTTTTTGGTTGTTGATGTATATGCAGGGTTTTGATTTGTGTTGTTAATCCCGGGTTCCACATCAATATGTTTATATGTGTAGCAGAGGTAATTCATTGCAAAAACACAAGACTAAACAGAAGCAACTAGTAATTTTGGCAGCATGAAAAAAAACTGCATATGGTGGAGAATCTGAAGAAGAGTTAAAGGAAAACCAGAAATTCATAATTTGTGTCCTCAATTCAGTCTGCCATAAAGTTATGAGTTTCTTCCTCAGCCCTATTGTACTCCTTTTTTCCACAACTTCTCAATATCTTCTTCAAACTTCTCAAGATTAAGTAGAAATGGTCTCTCAAAATGAAAACAAGAAAACGAATGGGGCATTGATCTAAAAAATAAACCCATATCGTTAAAAATGAAACTGCACAATGACAAAACAAATTCTAAGATTCAACCTATTGATATGAACACAACCAACCCAATAAATTATAGATTAATCAAAAAGCATAATCAAACTCATTCACGGGACAAATTTAACTTAATTGTAACAATAATATCCTACTAATTCAATGTGCAACTTTGTCCAATCAAATCTTACTTCTGGTATACAAAAAATTTTCAACATTAGAAACCCACATTCACAAACATCCTTATCAACTGATTACTAAAGCTGTATTAGTCGCTGCACAGAGTGCCTAGTTTACAACTATGGATAAAATGCAAGTTCAAGCATTATGATCTAATGAACTCAAACTCTTACAGCAAAGGAGAAGTATGCCTACCCAGTTCTACAGCCTTGACCTTTTAATTTTATTTTTCTAGTTTGACACGGATATAACAATAAGGTGTTTATGAGTTTAAGACTGTGTAGGCATAATCCTAACCAAGAGAATTCTAACTTGCCACACAAAAGGTGCCTAAACACTAGCCCACCGGTCAGGCAGATATACAGAGGTAAGATAAAGGAGAGTCAACCTAGCCTAGGAAAGGTACACAACTGTAAACGTAATCAAACTCTATATGCGACTGAGTGACTTAATCGAGTAGTTGTTGAGTAAAAAAAACAAAAGACACAAAATTTAATTAAAAAAAGCAAATGACACAAGATTTACTGGTGTCACGCCTAATATAATAGGTACGGATATTGGATTAACTTAGAAGAATTTTAAAAATCATATATGAATCTCTCTCTCTCTCAAATCTCAGGCCCTAATACAACCCAAATCTCACACAGTTCTAAATCATGCAGTTTTGCTAGCAAAGTAAATATATATGTATATATAGCAACTTTAGAAGGATCCCAAAATAAACAATCGTAGCATCTAGAAAGTTTACTGGTATTTAATAGTGCAAAATCAAGACATATCTTAACAAAAACTCCACAAGCAAGCATGGAAAGAAATTAAACCAAGCAGATGGAACACATGCATGAGGCAGTATCCTCATGAGCTAGTCAAACTCAAAAATAAATCATTATTCTCTGAGGTATTTTGGCAAGAAGGTCATAAGCATATTCAAGATACTAACTTTCCTCCATCCGACCTTCTATTCCATATCCTCAAGCATGCAGAAGCATATAAACATATTCAAATAGTCTATTGCAAGAAATCAGAAACTGTTTCAGCATTCTACATTTTCTGAATAAAGAAAAATTCCACAGTACCCAAAACAAAAGAATGGAGGTTTTACCAGTAAATTCTACACAAGAAATTCCTTCTTTAGATAACCAATCGACGATTAGATACCATTTTGGATATTTATTAGAAGAGAAAGGAATCCCTCAGAAACTCTCAATTCTCTCCTCAGTTTGTCAAAAAACTTCTCCTTTCTCTCTGAACGACTCTGAGGATTCCCCTTCTTCAATAGATCTCTTTTCCTCCTTTTTTGAAATTTTAAGTTTCCAATCTTCTTCTTCCTATGGTCTCTTACACTTGGCCTCCGTTTTCTCCTCTCAGAACCCTCAAGAACTTTGCCCCTTTCTCAAATCACTCGCTATGAACCCCTGATTCCCTAGCCGGAACCAGAGAATCTATCTGCTTTTTGTTAATTTCCTACTACACCCCTCTCTACCCAGTTATGTTTAATGTGACTTAGTTTCTCTTTTTTTTTTTCACCTTTGTTTCTGTTTATAAAGGAAACGGCTTATGAACATCGAAACAAATATGCAAGGATCAGGTGCAGGCATGGCTCATGGTAACTCAGTGTGTTCTTGTCATCGTTGGATCTAGCTCAAATTGAGAGATGTTGATCTTAGATCTGTCATCCCAATATTTTTCGTAGTATTTTCAAAATGCACATACATGCAAGCATACGGATAACGGCTGTCTTTGGTTGCAAAACCAACCCAAAAATGGAAGAAACTAGTGAATTTAGCAGCAGGCAGAAACATCTGAATGTGGAGAATTCGGAGAGAAGGAGAAAGAAATATCAAAAATTCATGATTACATCCTAAATTTAATCTGTCACTTTCTCCTTAACCCTACTGATGTTCCAGTCTTTATTCAACTTTGTCAAGCTTAACTAGAAATCATTCTCTTAAAAATGAAAGAAAAGGAAAAATTTGAGGCATTGACCCACATCGTGGAAAAGGAAATAAGACAATGACAACAAATTCTCCGTTCCAACCTATGGATATAAACCCTATCAACACATTAAATATAGATTAACCGCCAAGAATAATTAAAAGAAGAAACATTCGAGGAAAAACAAAACTTTATCTTAACAATACACGAATCTTAATAAATTCAAGAAGCAACTCTATCCAATCAAATCTGGTACGAATCCAGAAACATCCATATCATAAAAATAATAACAATGGAAAAATCAAAGACAAAATCGAAGAAAACAGATTACACATCAGAGAAAATATTAATAACTAAGGAAAAATCAAAGACAAAATCGAAGAAAACAGATTACCCATCAGAGAAAATATTAATCAACTATGAAAAAATTGAAGAGATAATGGAAGGGAGACAAAGAAAAGAAAAAACCTACCGTGCAACATATTAAAAACTACAAAATGGTGTTTTATTTGCAGCGGAACTAAGATCAACAGATAAAACCAAATAAATAAAAGTGAAGAGAAAGGGTAGATAAATATTGAAAAGAGAGGAAAAACGCGAGGTGGGTGGAGGAGAAAAGACAGAGGAAAGTTACCTGTCTGTAGCCAGATTGAGTTTGAGGTAACTATTGAGCAAGCTAGGCGGACTTTTATGAAATTTTTATATGTAAAAATACAAAAGCTTTGAACCAACGGCGAGATGACCAGGCTTAAACGCTAACCCTAATCCTTTTCTTATTGGGTTTGATTTGCATCGCATGCAAATTTCAGAACTTTAACAAAAAATAATAATAAATAATAAAAACAAAGAATCTGTTTTATGAAGGGAATATGTATAAGAGGAAAGAAAAATCGTAGTGGGTAGTAAAATCTGGTTTAGGATTCTGATTCTTGGAATTTGGGTGGCTGATTTTATTTATTTTTTGGTTAATTGTTTCACGAAACTTTCAAAAAAAAAAAAAAAGGTAAGAAATTTGTTGTCCACAAAATACAGCGGAGGAATGTGGAAGGAAAGAGTAGATTAGAGAAAAGAACGCATCTTGTTCCATGTTTGCTTGCCTTTTTAGCTGCTACAACTCTTAAGTCTTACTAAGGAAACCTGCTTTTCTCAACCTTTATTTTTCTTTTTATTTATATAATAATTGTAATAAGAATATTAGTAAATATTTTTAAAAACCCAAGTTAATAATGATTTACTGAGATTTTTTTCAATTTTATATAAAAATAAAAACACACATCTAGTTTTTATACTATCTATTTTTGTACTAATTCTATTAAATTTATTTTGTGAAACAATTAAATCGGTATGAGGAGTTTATTTTTGTGTTGGCTGTTTTATTTATTTATTTTTGTAATAATTAAATTTGTTTTATACTATTTATTTCAGGCCCAAAGTTAATCCAATGGCCATTTGATGAATAGCCAGAGAAGCCCAATAGCTCTTACACAAGCCCATTTAGAAATAAGAATTAGTGGAAATTATTTTAGAGAAAAAAAGAATAACAAAATATAAATGAAAATTAGAAATTTCCAAATGGTATTTTTTTTTTTGTTTTTTTAAATATTTTCTTGAAATTTAATATATATATATTCTTAATGAGTTATACACTTAGTTTTATAATTTAATTAAAAGATTTCAGTTGATTACTTCACAACCTAATCAAAATATATATACCAATTATCTATAAAATTTTAATTAAAATAATAATTTAATCAATTACAAATTGTGTTATTTTAATACGACTATAAAAAAAAATTATTTAAAGTACCATCATATATGTAACACAAATTAAAATATAATTTATTTTTGTATTAAAACCATATGAAATTCAGGAGAATAATTTTCGTTGTAGATAAATACCCATCAAACTTTTGTATCTTAAATTTATAACTCTGTAAAGTTTTAAGTAAAAATACTCTCATGATTTTACATTTAAATTTAGTGTTATATTCAAAGCATATGAAATTCATGAGAGTATTTTATTTTTTTAATATATATTTCAACAATATAATATTGAGCATTCATAAGAGTAAATTATAAAAAATTATAAATTCACCCAGTTTTTGACTCAATTGTGGCTTAGTCCGTAAGTTACCAATTTATACATGTTGGATATTGCTTTAGAAAAAAACACTACAAGGTAACACAACAGAAGACTTATGGTACTAATAAAAGTCACTGTCAGGTAGTGGTAAGTAGTATTAGAAAATGTTGGGAGAGTCCTAAGATGAAGGAAGGACCTCATAAGATATTTCCTACGGCCCACACACAATCATCACCACACAAATAAAATTGAAATCAACAAAATCTCCACCACAACCAAACACTTTCCTCTTTTTAAAATATCTTTCTTTTTTTTTTTTTCTTTTCTTTTCTCCCGAGCCATTCTTTTTTCATTTCAAACAATCCAGTCAACATTATTATAAACGTATGGCTCATTTTTTCCCCATGTATGGTATAATAAAAAGGAATATAAACTATATACGCTAGGCTACATCTGTGTTTATTTGTTTTAAGGAGACAAAATGTGGGCACCAAACGTCTCCTCTCCCTCCCTCCTCTATTTGTCAGTCTCAACCACAGCCTCAAGTTTGTCTCTCGATTAACCATGAAATGACAAAAAGTAAGTTTCTAAATTTGCAATAGAGTTTAATTACTCATACCCATCAAAGCATAGCATTGATTTCTAGAATTGATTTTAGTTCAACTTCTTTAAAATGAAACTACAATATCTTTTTAATATAATCCTAATATGATACACAAAAAATGAATGATATAAGATTAAAAAGAAACTAAATCAGAATATATATATATATATATAACTGTATTATTCAGCAAAAATACGCAGAACAAAGTCTGCATTACCCAGATCAGTTGATGTGATGGGCGACCACCTTCCATGGAACATGTAAGTTTTAAATAATATTATCTGATAAAATTTGTTTATAATAAACTCTTGGTGGAGGTCATAAACGCTCACAGATTTTTTTATCTAGACAACCCAGTAATCATTATTCATTACCCAATTCGGGGTATAACCGACTCCATTACCAAACCACGCATGAAATACGCCGCAGTAACGACTAACAAAACCCAACTATCTTCATTTGTTCAAAGAAAAATTATCAGGACTTTGGAGGAAAAAAAATGAAGTCTGATCAATTTTACAATGTTAAAAGTGAAGGTAATATGTAATCATAGATCAATTGCTGCCTGTGATTTGTTAGAACAAGTAAATTGTCAATGAAATATCTATGGACCATCAAGTCCGACGACAACAGTACCTCGAAGGATCAAGATTCTTGACTGTAGTTGGCTGGTGAACCCTCCAAATCAACTTCAAGCATGGTTTGAATAGCTTCCGCAAAATTGTGGATCAACAAAATATTACTTCACGGTTTTCACCGCCATGCCTGCACCAACTCCCCTGAGTCGCCGACTATGAAATGTACTTCACTGGATATTATGAACGGTTGAAATCACCTACTAAACTCTGATGAAGGAATATAAGTATTAAGATCCATAAATTAGACTACAGAATAAAAATAAGTCAGAGAATGAAATCACATCAAGATCCATAAACTTCAAAGAAATTCAAAAGCAAATCATCATTAGGAAGCGAAACAATTAACAGCCAGAGAAAATCAATGAGAAATAAATTAAGAGGAGATAGTGGAATATAAGGAACCATTTGGAAGTAAAACGGAGGAAAATAAGCTTCAAGTGTTACAGGAACTTCGTGTTTCGTTGCTTTTGAGGGAAAACAAAAAAACACAACGAAGTAAAGTGAAAGAATATCAAAGCAGAGGAAAATTTTACATACCTGAGAAGGAGGATCTGAAGTCGCTGAAACTGTTTGGTTAAGTGAAAATCTAGTGATCGTGGAGTCAATCACTACTGGAAGAGCTCGCAGCAGGTGGTGTGGTTGTGGTTGCAGGCGATGGAACCACTTGATTCTCTCCATCTTCCCCTTCTTTCTGCTCGCTATCATCTTCCGTAGTGATCTCATCATCATCATTCTCTGTCTCCGTCGCTTCGCCATCTACACCATCATCTTCGTGCGTACAGTTCTCACAGATGGAAATCGCGCGAGCGAGCTTAGAACCGGAAGCATTCCAAGGAGTAAGAGACTGACAGACATGGCAGAGAAGAATCCGCGAGTGTCTCGCCACCAGGAAGTTAGCTCCATGAACCTTCTCATCACACTCCCAACACAAACTTGCCTCGTCGGATTCACAGTACGCTCTTGCGAGGCGGCCGCAAAGCTCGCAACTCCTCATCTTCCTCTTAAATTCAAAAATCTACTCCAACTTTCGACTGATCGTTTCGGCTAATGATCGGAAAAATCACAGAGATCTTGATTCAAATTGTAAGAACTCTTTTCACTTCCATCCGAATTTTCTCCCTCCAGATAATTTTTTTCACTCACAAGTAATTCAGGATAACCGAAAATCCAGTCACACAAATTGTGCTGTTCGGAAGGAAAACCTCGACTTCGACTGAAATTACCCCCTGCCCAAGGTTTTTTATTTTTTTATTTTTTTTTTAAAAAATAAATTATTAATGACGCAATTATTTAATTTGATTTATAAGAAACACTGGAAAATTAGACACGCGACTTACCGCCTCCATGGGCTCACATTATTTGCGAGACCCGGACTCGTCGGGCCTCTACTTCCGTGTAACCGACCCGAATGAGATTCCAATTACATTTTTAATTAAATTATTAATTACAAGTGATTAAAATTATTAATTAAATTAACTTTTTTAACCGAAGTGAATAATAACGTTTAATAACCTCCTGATTGAAATTAAAATTTAATTAAACACTTTAATAACTATCAAGTTAAAAAGTTCTTAACATATGCTGAAGCTCTTGAAGTTTGAAAGAGGAGAATCACGAAGAGTCTTGGTGGCGGTTGTGTTGAGGAAGAGTAGAATAGTTTGGGCTGAGGGTTATATAAGTTTAAATAGTTATATTTTATAATTTTAGTTGAAGATTCTTAAAAATATATTAAATATTATACACATATAGAACTAAGTCTGAGTACATATAAAACGAAAATGAGGTCAAACATTTTTTTTTTCAAAAAAATAAACTCGATATGGCATGTAGTTAATAAAAAATAATTCAATCTGATTTAGCGTAATTTAAATTAATTTTAATGAAATACGTCAAAATTTATATATAAATAAGATTCTACTGTAATCTTTAATAATAAAAAAATGCACACACACGCACACAAAGCAAGCAAAAAATTAACAAAGAGAACATCGAGGTAAGTAATAAGAGAGAAAGTTTATAGGTAGAGAATCTCTTATTGGACAATAACAGAGACATGAAAGTTTTCGATTTTAGGTTATCGGCGTTGCCAAATAACCCTAAAATGGCAAACTTCTGCATACTCAATGCAGAACATAAGTCCACAAAATGCGAGAGATTTTAAGGAAAAAATGCTACAGTGGATCTAAAGCCAATATTTGGTCATATTTCGTAATTTTTTATATTTTGCTTGTCGAATTTTTATCATTTTAAAAGATAAGAATTTCATAAAAATGTACATAAGAAATTTTAAAGTTGACTTTAAGTTTTTCCAGTGATTTTTTTTTTTTTTTTTATGGAGACCAGATGATTGATGTTAAATTTATTTATTAATTTGCTTAAAATGGCTTGCTCGGATAAAAGAAAGAAAGGTAAAAAAATTTACTAATACAGGTATTAATGTATTGCTGACTTTATCGGTAAATTTAAATTTCGATAAATTTAAATTATATAAAAAGTCAATTACCTATTATTTATTATTTCAATAATCTCAAAAAGTTATTAGTTGAATATAATAGAAAGCGTGAATACTGTTTCCTTTATAAAAGTGCGAGAAGAATTTTGAATGAAAAAATAACACAAAGTTTTATATAGTATATAAGGGAGTTTATTATTTTAACTCAAATAAATGTTTTAAATTCTCTTTTGAACCCAACTAAAAATTTGAATAGATCTATATATATTATTTATTTTATTATAAAATTCCCCCTATATAACTATAAATAACATAAAAATTTGATGAAAACTTATTATAGAATTTAACTATACTCAAAACTAACAAAACTACATTTTAGTCAAATAATTTAGTTAGGTTTTATTTAAAACTTAAAAAAAAACAATATTTATATATATATATGTAAGACAAATATTTAATTAAAATAAATATTATAATTTCTTTTTCAAGTCAACTGAAAATTTAATTAGAACAAAATATGAAACATTTTAATTAAATGGTTTATATAAGTTTTCTCTAAAAATTTTGATTAATTAAATTTGATAATAAGAATATGTGTTGATTAATATGAAGCAATATAATTTTGTTTTTTAAAAAAAGAAGAAGAAATTTAGTTCTGTTTTGAAACAAATCCAAACGCTCTTCTCGTACTCATCTCACTTCACTCTTTTGAAAAGTTCAAACCCCAATCTAAATGGATCTTAAGAAGAAAGCGCATCAAAGAAAAAGGAATAGAGAGATGAGAAGAAGACAGCTGCCATGGAAACAAGATCTGCTAAGAGAAAGAAGCTTTTGTTTACAGAAGAAAAGGAGGACGACGACGGAATGGACAGGATAAGCGATCTTCCTGATGTGGTTTTACAGCAAATTCTGTTTCTTCTCCCCATTAAAACGATAGCAAAAACCAGCGTTTTATCAAAACGTTGGAGATCTCTCTGGTCCTCCTTCCCTGACCTGGATTTCACCACTGTAAATCCACTGATAAAATCATCACAATGTTGTTTACCAACTCAAGGTATGGACTTGATCACCCATGTCTTATCCCTCCGAGACAAGCATTCCGATATAAGAATCCTCCGGTTTCGAGCTCCTCTAAGTTTCTCTCATCTAAACGCTTTAGTCCGTAGAGCCATCAGGCAAAAAGTTCAAGAACTCGACGTTGAAGTTGCCACTGATGATTACTTCAACTTCCCACGATGCTTAATCTCCAGTGATTCTTTAAGGGTTTTTCATTTGAAATCCCGATATCCCGGTTTTCGTTTACCTCCTTCATCAGTCATGGTGGGTGGGTTCCGCTTCCTCCAAACACTCTCTTTATCTCTTGTCATTTTATATAACCAGCCTTGTTTAGACGACTTGTTCACAGAATCCTCCTTTCCTCTCTTAAAGAAAATGAATCTGGACGCTTGCTTCGGGCTGAAACAACTCAAGATCGGGTGCCGGGCGCTTGAAGATTTAACGTTAGAGAACTGCTTTCAGCTTCATGGGTTAGATGTTTGGGGTAAAAAAGTGGAGAGATTGAAAGTTGCTAGCTGTTTTGATGCTTATGGTGATAAGAACTGGGTGAAGATCAATGCGCCGAGGTTGAAGGTAATTATCTGGGAGTATAATGCAGTAACAGCTATTAGTTGTCTGGAGAATTTGATGGGTTTGGAAGAGGCATCCATTGGTTTATTCGTGCTTCATGAAGATGTAACTACGGAAAAACTCCATTGTGTCTCTAGTCTTTTATCAGGATTAATGCATGCACGTTCATTAACCATTGAAAGACATTGCATTGAGGTATATATATATATATATATATTTTTTTTTTTCCAAACAGTAACTAATTACTTATATATACATATATGTATATATCCGAACTGTGAATATCTCAAACAAATCTTTCTTGGGCATTGGCAGATCCTATCAAACAAGAATTATTTTGGGCATCTTGTTCATTCTTTTAAAAATCTTAAATTTCTCGAGCTGCATACGGGTTTCAACAGACATAATATCCCGGGACTAGCATGCCTATTCAGATGCTCCCCCACGCTTCACACTCTGGTTCTCAAGATTATCAACGATTACAAGATTGAAAGGCGGGTAAGTAATTAAACTTACTTTTTATGAACTGGGTATATATATATATATATATAATAGTTTAAGGAAGTAAATGATGAAATATTATCTGGGTTTTGATGAGCATGTCGTGCAGCAATGGAATAAGGACTTATGGGAGATGTCAACGACGGATGTAGAACAATATTGGGAGTCTGAAACTCAAAGTTTGAAGGCCTTCTTAAACCATTTGAACGTAGTAAAGATCCATGGATTCTTGGACTGTGAGAATGAAGTAATTCTTGCAAAGTTTTTGCTCAAGCATGGAAAGGCTTTACAGGAGATGACTCTTTGTATTGGACACTGCAATTTCAGGGATTCTCTACGAAGACAAAAGATCAGGTCTCAGATGATGGGGTTTTCTTGGGCTTCTTCTAATGCCAAGATTTCATTCAAGCTGAATTAATTATTCCTGGTTGTATGAATCAAGGATTTCTTAAAATCTTTGTTCCCTGCATCATTGAAATCTTATGACTGAATTAGCTTCATATTGATTACCACTACAGACTAGATGATGATATATATATATATATATATCAATCTAATACCCTATAGTATTTTATAATTACTCAAAAGAGAATGAATGTTGATATGATATTTTTATATAAGTTTTTCAGATAACTGATGTGAAAAAGATAAACATAAATTTCTATTTATCAATACCTTAAATGATAATTACAATATCTATAAATAAAATTCATCACTTCGTTATCTTCTTGAGTTGATTTATGATTTCTCTTTCGAATCTTTTAGTTTCAGAGTAAAAACAGACCATGACCGAATTCCATCACATAGAAATTTTATTTTAACTCTCGTCATATTCACCATCGATGACCTACGTACAAAAAAAATAATCACACCTGTTAATCACACAAATAAATATTTTCTTAAATTTTTTTACTTTTAAAGTATCTCCAACATATAAAATTTATTTAAAAATTTAAGAATTATTTTTCACGAACTTATCTTTTTAAAAATAATAACAAATTAACTTTAGAAACAATAATACTTATAAAGAAATTTTTCAAAGAAAATTTTTTTGATGTATCTTAAATTTTATAGAAGGTAAATAAATCTAAATAAATTTATTCTTGATTTACAATTTGTTTATCTTCTTCTTTATGTCATTGTGATTTTTCTTTTTTCGATTTAATTTCTTGAATCACACTTTATATATTAAATTCAAGAACTTAAATTACATTTTTAATATGAAAATATATTTTATATCGATCATTAAGATTAATAAATTAATTTATTTTATTCAACAATGTTGTATCAAAGAAATAAAAAATAAAAAATTTCTACCCAATTACAATATTTATTTTAAACAACATAATTTATTGTTTGTACAAATAATAAATTAAATTGGGCACCGAATTAATATTTAATATAATTTTGCATGCACGTTCCCAATTCACTGAACCTCACCTCCTCCTCAAATGTTAAGCTTCCTGGATATTTCATATAGCATAAAATTATTCCATCTCTCTCTGCATTCCAAGAATTAGTCTAACAAATTTGATGAACAAGAAAACCAAGAAGACAAACATGAGATGGTCGATCGTAAATTCTGTTTGTTCTTCCTTGGGATTGATCATGAACAAAACATTGAAGAAAGTAGATGGTCAAACCAGTTACTTATAGAATGATTTACAAACAATCAAATTCTGCAAAAGAAAGAAAGAAAGAAAGAAAGAAAAAAGAAGGGGTGCGATCAAAATTCAGCATTGTGGAGGAGAAGCTGGTCAAGCCATAACTGAGATTCCTCCATTAAACGAGGACTCAATCTGAACATCAGAACGCAAAACTCCATCTGATTGAGAGCTCCATCGCCGTCAAGATCACCTTCCATCACCATGCTGGCTAACTCATCATCCCTCAAATCCTGTAACCCCAGCATTGCGGAGTTGTTTTTCAAGCTCTCCACGGTGATTACCCCTTTGTCTTTATCCATCAGCAGCTCGAACCCATTGCAGAGCTCTCTGATCAGCCCCTCCCCACCTAGATTTTCCGCCATCACCGGCAACAGATCCTCGAAACGGCCCGTCATCTTATCGAACCCGGCAGCCATTAGTTCTCCTTAAACTTACGATTACGTGTGCGCTTCCCTCGGAAAGTAGATCCTGGAGAGAGAGATATCTTTGCGAGCATATGTGCGTAAACCAATATATATTTATATGTGTGGAGAGAGAATGAGATTCTTCTCGGAAGGAGAGAGGGGAAGGTTGCTTGCAGGTGAGGTGTTTGTTAAAATGTTTATTAGAAGACAGCAAGGAACCAGGTAAGGTGGATTGATGGGGGCAAGGGGTGCAATTACCCATCTATTTCCCAGAAGTTGTTCATGTTTCCCATAACCTCAAGGGTCTGTTTTATTAATTAACAGAATCCTTTTGTCCCCTTTTGACTTTACAATTGCTATCTTCTTCGAATGATTAATTAATAAATTAAGAGCTTTCTGTCGTCTTTTACCTATTCTTTTGCCAGGAAACACAAATTACTTCTATAACTTGAAACCCAACGACTCTTTCAAAGCCTTCTTGTTACTTCTTTATGTCATCCCGTCAACCAAATTTTGTTGTTAAAAGAACAAGTAAATTATTGGGTTTGAGAGAGCCTCTGGGCATTAGGATTGCATTTAAGCAAAGCCCAAATCCATGGGTGGCCCGAGAGTCAAAACCCGGCGTTCATTAAACCACATATATATCCGCCCGTCCAACCAAGGTATAAAAGCCACTCGTTCTCATTCTCATTCTCATTCTCTCACACGGGATGCGGCGGCGAGCGTTTTTCTCCGACGGAGCTAGAGGTATTTTCATATTTTTCTTGTTTTCAATATTTGAATATATTGCATGGTAGAAGACTTCTACGGTGAAAATATCATTTTCTTGCAAATTTAGAGACCGAAAGTTGGATTTATTAGAGAAACTATTTGAATATATTTCATGATAAAAATAAATTAGGATGTCAAAAGAGAAAATAAATTAAGAATGTTAATAGGGAAAAGAAATTGTAATATTTAACAAAATACATCGATCAAAAAATCACTCGGTAGTCTAAAGCTTTTGCAATGTAAAATTCTTTTTTTATATTATATTGGTAGTTTACTTTTTTTGGTGCAACCAAATGAAATCTAACCCAAGTTTACATATAAGCATTTCTTTACTAGAAAATTCCAACAAGGGAGTACTTGACACAAACAGTATTAAGAATTAAGAATTTCTTAAGAATTGTTTGATTTCATGAAGGCTAAACTCTCATGCTGTGTTTGGTTGTTTTTTTTTTATGTGTAATTAATGTGCGGTAATGTTTATTAATTGCACATGATGATCATTACGAAGTTATATTATGTTTTAAAAAATTATATATTAATGTATAGTAATGACAACTGTTTTGTCTGGATTGATATGATGGTATGATTGTGTATTCCAATTAAATTACTAATTTATCTCTGTTTTATTATATGTAATATTAAATGAAAAAATATAAGAAAAAAAAAATTATTTAAATTGTAATTAAATTATTTGATTTGTAAAATTATTTAAACTGTAATTTTTAATAATTTTTTTAAAAAATATTAAAAAAATAAATTTATTATGAAAAATAAAAATTTAATTTTTTAATATTTATTTTGAGAAAAACAAAATTTGGACTTAAAAGTAAAACAAGAATTAATAAATAATTGTGAGGGTAAAACGGAAAGAAAATTATTCAATAATTAAAAATCGCCGAATCGGTGATTTAAAAAATCTGAAAAAAATTAAAAAATAATTTACAATTAAAAATCACACAACCAACCATGTCATTTATTTAGAAGTAATTCAAACAAAACAAATTCAGTGAATTAGCATACCGCACATTAATGATTTATCATCTAAACGCAAATATTGAAACTTTTAATTTATAAACAGGACAGTTTGTTAGCTTGGGAGAAGTTGTCAGCGTCCAATAATATACTTGTAAATTGCTTGTGAATTCTGCTGCCTACGCTGTAAGTAACTCTCTAGAGCTTCTCCCGCACCATATATAAACAAATATGGCAATAGCAATGAGCAATGCAATTGATGCTTCTTTTGACTAACGATGAAACCTAAAATACCCAATTTGGATCAAACATAACAGCATACCCAATCTGAAGCCACCTGATCTAAATTACATTTGTTCTGAGTGAGAAAAGAGAATAAAAAAATAAAAAGGAAAGTTGACAATTAATAAAGGTGTGAAGTTATCGACCGTGTAAAATGGTATCTGTTAATGGAGTGTTTGAATCTGGTTTGCTAGAACTAGAAGCTGTAGTGGAAAGGCGTTGTCTTAGCACGAAAGCTGGTTGTCTTGGTGGTGGAAGAAATGTAGCTTCACTGCTGAGCATGGTCATAACAGTTGACATGTTTGGACGCTCACTTGGGTCCTCTTCTACACATAACAGCCCTATATTTATGCACTTTAAAATTTCAGAAGTGTTTTTGCAACTTAAACGAATTCTCTCCTCCATTATATCCAACACCTTGTCTTCCTGCCACATTTTCCATGCCTGGTACACCATCACAATTATATATTCCTTATCAGTAAAAGCAGCTACATAAACATATATATAATGTAATAGTATATGTAATGAATTCTTAAGAGTACTTACATAACCTAAAAGGTTTAGGGCCTTTTCGGACTGATAAAATCCTGTGTTCTTTTTTCCACTGATAATCTCAAGTATAACCACACCAAAGCTGAAAACATCCGACTTTATTGAGAAAACTCCTTCTAGTGCATACTCCGGAGACATATAACCACTGCCATCTCATTACAACTAACCATTAACTCATCTGTCTCAACAATTAAATATATATTGTAAAACAAGTCTACTTACTAAGTTCCCACAACTTTGTTTGTGGCACCTTCTGTTTGTTTGCCTTCAAAAATCCTGGCCAACCCAAAGTCAGATATTTTTGGATTCATCTCTGAATCCAGTAGAATGTTGCTAGCCTTTAGATCTCTATGAATAACTCTCAATCTTGAATCTTGATGCAGGTAAACTAGTCCTCGACATATTCCCAATATGATGTTAAACCGCATTTCCCAGTCCAACATCACGCTTCGTGATTCATCTATTGTAATTTCCATTCAAAACCATACATCACAGAATGTTAATTACTTATCAATCTTGCAATTGCATGGATAATGATTAGCAAGGTTTAGACACCAACCAAACAAGAAAAAGTCTAAGCTTTTGTTAGGCATGTATTCGTATAGCAGAATTTTTTCATCTCCCCTTACACAGTAGCCCAAAAGTCTCACAAGATTCCGATGTTGAAGTCTAGCAATTAACACAATCTCATTCTTAAACTCCTCCAAGCCTTGCCCTGACAAACTTGACAGTCTTTTCACGGCTATTTCTTGACCTCCTGGAAAATAACCCTGAGAGATATACATACTAGGTTCCATGAAGGTAGCTTCTATACCCAGAATAAGTTAGACTTGGATGTAGATTAATGTATACCTTGTAAACAGGTCCAAAACCTCCCTTGCCAAGCTTATTTGCTTCTGAGAAATTGTCCGTAGCAGTGAGTATGTCGAGAAAATCAAAGAAGGGTAAATCTATACCTTTCTTATCTTCTTCACTAAATTGGCCTGAACCCATCATTTCTTTAACACGTTTCTCGCTGTCATACAACTGAATTGCTGCTTGTCTTTGAGCATTTTCGCTGTTGTCTGAGTTAACAAGAATTTAAACATATTACCAGTAAGATACTTGTACAAGGCTTCTTGAATTGATGCATTCTTGCAAGTTTTGAGAATACTTACGTTGTTGTCCAGATTTTTTCCGTCTCCACAAGTAAATAAAAATCACGCATGAAACCACCAAGAAACTTAATAGAGTTGCCACAAGTATTGTAACCAGCGACTGACTTTGTTCCGAAGGAGGTATACTTGCTCCTTGCTCAACGTTGATGTCAAATTCTACAAAGAGAGAAAAAGGATAGATCTCGCTGAATGAAGAGGAAAAAGAAAAGGTGATGAATCAACAAATTCCATGTTCCAAAAAAACTACTAGTGATTTGGCTTCATCTATTCACTTATGATTTTGAGTTCTTTGCCATCATCTTGAATGTATAATATATAGCATCCTCACCATGAGTACAATTCATAGCTGAGGAATTCCATAGAAATGGTGTCCTGCAAAGGCACCTTCTCTGTCCATCATCTGCTTTGTTGCAAAATGTGTTTGGCCAGTCCATGCAGCCTTCAGAAGAACTGCAGGTTGGCTCTCCTGGCGGTGCCCAAGAAATCTCTATTTCCCTTGTCCATTTAGATGACGTATCAGAAAGGGAATTAATTAGATCAGCAACACACCAGCTGGTCACTCGGAAAGGTAAAGATTCATTAAGCTGCAGCAATGTGTCTCTTGAATTTCTTGCACCACAATTATCTGCATCATGGGTTTGTATTATAAAACTTCGTGTGTCAGGATTGATTACAGTGACTGGATAGGTGCCACTGGGTGCTCGAAATCTGACCTCCCCTGAGGAATTGTCACACTGGAAGCTGTTATACATGGGATCGCCACAGTGTGGCCCAGTGCTCAGGGGATAAGGTACTATACTTGTGCCACACGTCTCACAATTTTTTCTTGTGGATTCTGTGAAGTATAACACAATAAACTGCTATAGGTTAAAATTAAGTTCTTGTAATATAAAGAAGAGGGTGATGTAGCAGTGAGCATTATGAAAAAGAAAATGTTGGTTAAAAACATCATACCAAACAACAATAAGAGAGAAAGATTTGGGATGAAATTTAAATATATTTTTCTTCATTCGAGACTAGTTATTTATATAAAAATAATAATTAATTTTCTATTTTTAATATCCAATATCTGAACTGTTACAATTGAAAATTTTTAAAATATTAGCTAAAATTTTGAACAAAATTTATTCAATTATTATCTTATAGTCTTTTTTAAAAATATCTTATTTATTTGGAACTAATTTTGAAAAAATCTTTACTACTGAAACTAAGCTATTCAACAGAAAAATACTTATATCTGAAGTGAGCACCCGGATGTAGAGGTGAAGGCCATTGTTTGTATATTGTTCTTGAAGATTGTAGATGTCCTCTGTCCAAGCCCAACAGAAGGAAGTAGAAGCATTGACGTCTCCTCTTGTGTTGTCAGTGGTGACATATGAGTAGGCCAGGCACTTACAGTCATTAAGGCACTCCTTTCTGCATTCTGATTCATTCTGGGTCATAGTTTGTGTGTCTGGCTTCCTCACTTTCATGTTGGGTAAGCCAAGAAAAGTGTCACCACATGCCGTGGACTTTTGGGTGCACCCATCTGAGAAATCTCGAGATTTCCATTTATCAGGTGAGCGAGGCACAAACCCAGGTAGACATTTACATTTCAATATATTGTTGTTATTGCAGCTGCCAAAATCTCCACAAAACTTTGATATACCGCACTTGTCTGCAGGCTCCAACCAAATTAGAGACCAAGAAAATCCCTCCATTTTATCTTTGTTCCATGACCAAAACTGTATCTCGCCAGTAAAACTCATCACTAACCTTGTATTCTTGTATTGCGGTAAAGATATAGGAAGAACTTTCTTGGAGTTATTAACCTTTGGTTTGTTGCTGAAATTCGACAAGAAGTAGGATATGGTTGTTGGCATTTCATCTGAGCTGAAAGAATTACCTATCTCACCATTTCTCCAGTATGTGACTAGCTTTTGTGAAATGATAAACTGGTTGTCTTCTCCTTCTGACTTGAATGTGAAATTCCCTGTTGACGGATTATCAGGACTGGCCCATGAAGTCAACTTGAGGTTTTCGTCCATCTTCATCCCTGCAAGAAAAGTATCAGTTGGATGCTCAAAACTCTGCCATAGAATAGTCCTGGACTTGGCGTCTCTTAGTATCAAGTTACCGGAATCTATGAGCTCCACTTCTTGGTCAGTTGATAATGATGAAGCCAGACCAGTGGACCAGTAAGAAGTTTCATTTCTATCCAGCACCTCAAGGTTCCCATCTTTAATAGCAAAAACTCCGCCAGGTTCTAAAAGTGGATTGTCTCTGTTAGCAACCCATATAAATACTTGAGGGTTTGATCTGTAATACCATATCCCAACATATGTATTTGGGGAATTCCCATTTCCAGATGTAAAGAAGCCAAGTTCAAACATCTCTCCAACTGAAACAAGAGTGTCTCCTGAGTCATCTATAAGCAACTCAGTTACTGCTGCTATGGTATGTCGAGCAAAGCACACGAAATATGTAGAACCAATTATCAAGACCAGGAATAGCAGATGATTTCCGAAGCTTGACCGTCTTCTTTCATTTGACATTCTGCAAATTGGGGAAAGAAACGAAGGGATTTAGAATTTGAGCGTCCAACAATGCAGTAATCAGCTAATAATGTTGCCAGCTGGGTCCAAAAGAAGCAGACCTCTCAGCAGCCACAATAGTAAAATGAAATGAAAGGACTGTTCAGAAGCTGTCTTCTTATGTGATCAAAACAACCCACATTGACAAATCAACGGGGGGGTCATAATCTCAGCAAATTGATTAGGCTGACTGCTTAATCACGATGCATTGACAATTAAACAAATCAAATTATATAACTAATTAGTACATGTTAGCCGGAAATCATATGGTAGATACCTAGTCAAGACATATAGGACACACAACCTCAGGGCCACAACATGCAAATATTCCATATATATATATTATTTTACTATTTTCAGACTCAGCTGAGTGGTCGTTGAGAGTAACTCTGGAGCAAACCAGAGTGGTCCTGTTCCATATTCCAAAAGATCTATGATTTCTTCTTGCTTATATATATGTGTCTGTGTGTGTGTGTGTGTGTTCCAGAGATGATGACATGAGAAAAGAGAAACATTCTTAATTTTTTTTTTTCTCGTTTAATTAAAGACCGTTTGATCAAGTCAACTACTTCTTTGCAGTAGCTAATCATCTGGGGTTCAATCCATTTTCCTTGGCTTTTGTGAGTGCTGGGCTTCGGGGTGACGGGTTCGAACCCTGCTGTGGACAATTTAACAATTTTATGTTGAACGTCTATCATGTCTTTACTTTTCATTTTTTTGTTCAACTGCAAACATTATAAATTAAATAACATTCTCACCCCCTGTGTCCAACTTTGCTCCCGATTCCATTTTAATCTCCTTGCACTTGTCTCCTTACAGGCACTTTGTAGTACTGTCCACAGTGAATCACCCTCAATTCAATCCTTGATCAATTGTTTATTGCATTCCACCTGTGTGTCCCTTGAAAAGGAGGAGGAGGAGAAGAAAATACATGACTAACGACAGCACGAATCAGACGGAGTAGAAGGCTGCAAACAGACGAACGACAGCACGACAAGGCTTGCATGTAGCCGGGGATGCCCAAGGACAGTGAACTGTTGACCAAGACAACAAACCTGAGCTCTGTTTCGGCTGCCCGCGAACGAATATGATCCACCTAAGGTTGCTGAAGCAAGAAGAGCAGAATTGGTACAACCAGAAGCGTGATCTGCAACACCTAGAGATGATCAGCAACTGTTGCGGTTAAGGGATTAGCAGGGAGTATTTTCCTTCGAGACCCAAAAAAAAAGGGAACTTTCTGTTTGGGGAGGCGGACGGATCTTCGAGGAAGAATCAGCGTGGAATTAGAGGGAAATAGGGTGCTTTCGGAAGGGAAGAGAAACTGAGAGAGGGAAAGAGAAATTCCCAGATTCCTTGAAGTGGAGATCGAAGGAGAAAGGGAGGAGAAAAGGAGAGTTTTTTAGGGAAAGCCTAGGGTACACGAGATCAATAGCGAGAGGCAGAGACAAGGGGAGCAAGGGAAGGGAGAGCTTCGAGAGGGGATTTTGAGGAGAAAATCCGGAGAACCAACAGCAGAGGGTACACGAGGTCGACAACGAGAGGCAGAGGGAAGGGGAACAAGGGAAGGTCTTGGCTTTGGGTATAGTCTAATCCATTTTTCTTTCAAAATTTATTGTGTTAATCTCCATATGCTAAAAAGAGTTTGATGATTAATGAGAAATGGATTTCATGATTGCCTATTCATCACTTTGTTAGTTTGTTTCATGGGTGTTCTTTGGATGATGTTCTGGAATTATTTACATTCTAATGCTTATTGATCAATGCATGTTTGGATGATGTCTTGTTTGTGTGCGTTTACAATTTGGTATACACCTTTCATGTTTTCTTATATACCAAAGTGGTTTGAGTACTGCAGGGAGTATATATCCTATCTGCTGTTATCAGACTTCTTATCTTGGAACTGGCTAGGTCTCTAGGTTCAACGATTTTTCAAATTGACCATTTAAGGCCCCTGTTCTTCAGGCCTTGTATTTTCTAGTATTTGTCTCATACTATTTAAGAGGCTTTCCCTTGTATTTTCTAATGGTTGTTATATCCATCTAACTTTCGTTCCAGTGCCCTTCGCATCATGAATTTCTTAGTCTTCCTTCCATCAAAATTGTGTCTGAGTTGATCATTAGTAGCTTGTTCGGACTTAGTAAGGGGATTTTGTATCTAACTTGATCATGAGTTTCTGCATTCATGTTGCATATGCATCATTCAGCATACACATGGATTGGGGCGGCTGGAGCTAGTGCTTGCTGTAGTCCTATAGATGCTGGAGTTAGGCTCACCATGACCATGTAGTTATTGGGTTGAGCTCAATAGAGCTGGGCTCTATGTAAATCCACGTGCATTCATATTGCATATACATTATCCGAAATATGCATGGGGAAGGTGGGTGGAGCCCATCAGAGCTAGTTTCACCATACCCCTTTGATGGTGGTCTGAGCCAGATAGAACAGGGCTCTCTTTGGCCCCAAGTGGATTCATATGAATTATGCGTTCATATTGTATTACATGATGTTTTCCATATTTTAGCATTGACATATACTCGTACAATAATGATGTATGAGTATGTAAGATGCATATTGAAGCTGCATGGGCTATCGTAATATACGAACATTGCATATGAATACTTTATGAGCAGTTACAATGCATAAACCTAGGACATCTATCCCAAATGATCCCTGGAGATTTTCCTGTTCCCCATAATTCATAATTGTATTCTTTAATTATCCTTATTGCACTAGTATGCATGAGGTACACCTGGAAATATTCTTACCTTGTTTGACATTCGCTCACTAAGTTTAACACCCACCTTTTTGTCTTCTCTTCAGATAACCTAACTAGCAAATTGACTAAGTATTTTCTCGAACTACACTTTTCCTTTGGCATCATTTTCCTTGTGCATCCAGCTGCCTGTAATTCGACTTTTTCCTTGTAAAGTTCTATGTCCTTCTGGAATGCTCCACAGAGTTTTATTGGTTTTTCTTTATGAGTTGAGCTAAATATTCTAAAATAATTACATGTTCTCAACTAACATTTGCATAGGTGAAACCACAGGCTTATTACAGTTCTTGTTGGCATTAGGCTGACTTCTTTCCTAGTGCAGCTCGTGACAAAGCCAAAATGGAGAGGCATGTACAGAGATTGCTAAACCGGGTATCGGTGGCATCAATTACCGTAGCCACAATCATCTTCCTATTCCTCGTCCTGCAAACCCCAAAAACCTGCATCCCATCAAACTCAGCTGAAAAGCCCCACCTGAAATTTCCCACATCAACCTGTGACTTTTCTCCTCGCCAACACCTCCCCTTGGAAAAGAAAAATGCCCGGCTCTGGTCCTCGAGGTCATGGCAGAATCAAGTTTCCTCTTACACTTCTTTATTCCTCCAAATCCGCCACATGGGTCTCCTCCACAATCACTCTAAAGCGCTCTGTGTCTCTGCTGGTGCTGGCCACGAGGTAATGGCCTTGTTCCAGATGGGCCTTGTTGATGTTACTGGCGTTGAGTTGGTCGATTCACCACCTCTGGTGAGCAGGGCTGACCCCCATAATCTGCCCTTCTTTGACCGTGTCTTTGATTTTTCATATAGTGGGCATTTAGCAGAGGCGTTGTTTCCAGCAAGGTTTGCAGCAGAAATGGAGCGAACTGTGCGGAGGGACGGAGTATGCGTGGTTGCTGTGGAGGAGTGTGGTGAGGAGGAAGTGAGGGAAATCGTAGGACTATTTAAGAAATCCAAGTTTGTTGATGTAGCAAATGTTACATTAACCGGAACTAAAATGACCAGGATAATAGTGAGAGTTGGAGCATCTCACTAGGTCTTTTTTATGTTCTTTATTGGATGATATCTCATGGTTTTGTTTGCCATTGATCTGATCTGAAATTAATTCGATGTGAGCTATTGTTATGGAATTAAATGTTGTGCATGTACTTGGTAATATGTATAGAGTAATTGTTTCTTCTACAAAAATACTTGGAAAATCTTTATTAGTGGCTTGTCGCTACATTAATGGCATACCAAGCAACATCTTTGTTGACAGTTCTATCAAAGACTAAGCACGCTAACTCTACTTTTCCACATTCTTTACATGCAATCCAATAAGTTTTGTGTTAACAAATACATCATCTATATGCCCACTGCTACTAATAAAGTCACCCTCCTGTCAAACAAATTCAAACAAACCAACTTGAGCATAAGCTGAAATGGTATGAGGTGATGGGATCAACTCTAACTTTCTTAAATATCGTGTTATGAAATATATTTAGCACAACCAATTTTAAATAGACAGAAATCATGGCATTCGACAAGATCAAATTTCGTTAATAAAGGGAATTGATCCCAACCGACCATACTTGGTGGGGAGGAGTTACCATTGAGCCTAAGGCTCTTTCATAATTTTCAGCTTATATATGAAATTGGATGTGGGAGGACTTCTCGCATACATATCCAAACAACCAATCCAATGAAAATAGTAGAAGATTTTTCATTTTGAGAAAAAAAAAAAATAGTAAAAGTATTAGCTGAAATGAGTTGAGGAAACAATACAAGTAATATTGAATTAAGAAGCAAGCTCCAAATCCATTTCATATTGAGGCATTTGGAAGCTCGGTCATCTCCAACGATCGGGAAATACCATGAATTACGAAGTTTGTGGAGGAGGCTACATCAGGATTCAGAATTTCGATCCCATTAATGCTTAATCCTTGCCTAAATTTGACACCTCCCTTTATCTCAAGATGATGATCAGTAACCAGTGTGTTTAGCAATGCTTTGTCCGGCAGTGAAGCAAGTTCCTTGTATGTAAACCTCCGAGGCAGTATATGGAGTCTCACAATCTTGTGAAGCAACGGAGACGAAGATGCAATAAAGGCAAAATCTGGGGGAGCAAAGACTGTGGCGGTCTTCAATTTGAGCCTTTCCAATTCAAGATTCCCGGAATGCAATCCGATTGCAAAGGAAACAAATCCTTTGGAGCTCAGAACTTGAATAATCCGCCTCCATTCAACACTAGTGGTGTTGTTGGATTGAACCAAACTAAAATTTGAAACACATGTGGGAGGTTGTATATAATCCCAACCCAGATGGAAATCTTGAGGATCAAGTGAGGAAAATGGGGCATCAACACCATGAATGGAAAAGAATGGTTCAAGAAATATATCAGGGTGTGAAACAAGAACATGGTTGATCTCCACAAGCCTCTGTTTGGTATCAACCTTGGTGACTGCAAGATTCTTGTGACCATGAAGGGTAGGAAAACAACGAAGATGAGGTTTATTGAGGAGATCGTTGAAGGGAAGGGTAAGAGTGGAGGTGTGGTATTGGAGGAGAAGTTTCAAGAAAGGAGGGGGAAGAGAGGTGTTGAAGATGACGGAATCTTGAATGGCGAAAATGGTAATGTTTGGAGAAGAAAGGAAGATTTGAGGGGAGATTTCAAGAAAAGTGGCAAAGAAGTTGAATCCAGATCGTCTAAGAGCTTTAGAGGCATTCAATAAGAGTGGGTGATTGATCTGCTGAGTGATTGAGTTTCTGGGAAGTGAATGCAGGGCTGTGGAGATGGCAAAGAAAGCCAACACAACTGAGACGGTGAAGTATACCGGCGCCTGCCACCAGTTTGACGGACAAGAACCCATATTTGATTTGATCAAACAAATCATAAATGAAGAGAAAGAGTTAGTTTTGTGAATATATATGCAGGGCAAGATTGGGAAGAATCGTGAAGAAAACTCTTTTCTCCAGAATCTGTTGGTTTGTCATATAATAATGCTCCATGAATACGGGGTCACAGATACATACAGCAAAACAATAAACTAAATAACAACAAAGCTTCAAGTATATATATTATGGAGAAAGTGAAAACCAATAAGATTTTCAATAAGAATATGTTGTAATTTCAAATTATTATTCACAGTAATACTAAATCCCTCAAATACCCATATGACATATCATCGATATCTCAAATACTCATATGATATGTCATCCATATCTCAAATACCCATACGACATATCATTATATCTCAAATACCCATATGAGAAAAGAGGGATAGAACAAAAGCCAATAAGATTTTCAATAAGAATATGTTGTAATTTCAAACTAATATTCACAGTAATACTAAATCCCTCAAATACCCATATGACATATCATTGATATCTCCCTTTTGTGTAAACGAAAAGAAGAAAAATATCACTCCTTGACATTCATATCTGCTGTATATCCCTTTTTCTGGTAACCCTAATGTAGGTAAAAACAGCAGCAAAAATGGCAGTGACAAGACCACCAATGATGACTCCCCCACCGGCCACCGACTTATCACAAGAATGATGCTTTCCCAGCCGTCTAATCTCCGGAGCCTGAGCGACCTCTGTCTCTGTGGCGTCATCTTGAAATGAATGTGCAGGGGAATCTGCAAGCCCGCCCATGTCCCCAGATTGGCTGGTGTCTGTACCCACAGATTTATCAGCTACAGCTTGGAGAAGCAATATCTCAGCTAGTATGAAGCAGAGCAAACAGAATCTAACCATATTGATAATCAAAAACGAAACACTAACAAGTAGTTAGGAAAAAAAAAGGAAATGGGTAGATGTCTTTGAGGCTTAGTATTCTTTGTTTAAGAGTGTTCATGCGAGATCTGCTCTAGCTAGTTTTCGTAATGAAGATTTATGGTGTATATAGCAGTTATGGGGGGAGGTGGGATTAGGGTTTTGGGGAGTGACGGGGATTGGAGAGGAAGACACCTGTTTCATGGGTGGCTACAAATTGCCACCCCAACAACTGGATTCCGTGTTCATAGTCAGACCTCGAGAAGTTTCCTTTTCAATTTTTTGCAGGGTCATTTTGGAAATTACAATGGTGTTGAAAAGCAAATAATCCGAAATTAATGAGTGATTAATATGGAATAGCAGAGGCATGTGGAAGATTATGACATAAACTAATTTAAAGGTTATTGTGGTCCTCACCTAATAAAAGCTTGCTAAAAGTAAATGAAATATGAAGCAGTAGGTGGAAAATAGTTTGAATTTGGAAGTGTCAGAGTCTTAGATACTGAGTTGGGAAGAAGGAAGAAGGAAGAAGGAAAAGATTTTGAAGAAGATGAGAGAATCAGCAGAAAAAATTCAGATTTTGTCTTGGATAATAAATTTAATTATTTTATAATATAAACTCAAGAATATATATATAATTATTTTATAAAAATACATATTAATTATTACATAAAAATGCATATATTTTCTCCACCAATTTAATTAATTTAATTTTATACAAACATTTAAATAATATATAATTTTTTTGGCTAAATATGTAAGTAACATATAATTAATCACATCATCAAGCACTATTTGTTTACATGTATATATATTTATTTTATGCATGCATTTTCTCGTTCTTCCATCATCTCCATTCAGTATTGACAAGTCATCTATCACATTCTTAATCAGAATCCATGCAGAGTGTTGGAAATATCACCTACCCAGTAAGAAATAGGAATTGATGCATTATATTATATATGTCCATGATATGTTAGTGAATATATTACATTATATATATAGGGTCACGGGTGCGATATAAAGAACTGAAACCTCAAATTAAGTAATCTATCTTACAGAATCTTCAACTACAAAAAGAACAAACATGGAGCACATGTTTTTTTACATGACGATGATACATATATATATATGTATGATTCCTAGTGACGATGGTGCAGGCACTCCTCAGGTGTGGCCGGGAACCTGGCAGTGTCGGAGCAGTAATCGTACACCATGTGATTGGCTCGAACCCACAGCAGCTGGTGGCTCTGGTGAAGACTGAGTTCCGAAAGAGTAGGCTCGTCCCACCAGTATCTTTTGTCCCCATTGCTGCTGCATTTCTCAGTTGCCGCCATCGTTACAGGGCACTCGCAGGCATCGATCTCGAACCCTCTGTAGGTTGCGACGAAGGGCGCATGGGTCCAGTCGGTCTTGACCCGACCTCCTTGTGTGGCCCAGTCATCTGCGTTCCAGATTGAGCTGTAAACTCCCATGGCTTGGTCCTTGGGAAATGGAATTCCTTTGTGTTCCATGTTGCTGTGCACTCTGATCGGTGTCTCATCTATTATAAATCTGAACAAATATATATATATACCCACATCATGATTATTTAATAAATTTCAAATATATAATCTGGGTGATGAATATGAAGATGAAAGAAGTGCTTACACAACTTGGTGCTGGTTCCAAAGAAGTGAGTAAGTATGGAAATCCGTAGTAGGGTCGAACCAGAGATTCATTCTTTGCTCCCTATTACCTCCACCATTCACGTATATATTGGTTTGAACCAGGTAGGGTTCACCTGTGGTGTTCCCCAGGAATTCGAAATCAAACTCGTTGTGATTTGGCCCATCTGATGACATCTGTGTTTTATTTAAACATGGATTAACAAAAAAATGCTAAAGAAAAAAAAAACATAAACCCATTAAAAAAATAAAGTAAAAAAGTAATCTAATTGATGACCACCGTCAGACTTTGACAGACCCATCACTGTTAATAGCATTAAAGATCATAGCTTTTTTGGGTGATTCACAGGCATGGTGGACAACGACGGTAAATGCAAGAAAATTTATCGAGTTCGAAAAGAAATGACAGCACGAACTAAGATGAAATAGCAGATTAATCCAAGTGTTAATTTATTAATGAAAAAATATGAACAGAGTACTCACATAGAAAGCAGTGACAGTTCCAGCAGAGTCACCTTCCACGAGCTTAATCTGAATGGAAACCTTCCCAAACAAGTACTTGCTTTTGGATTGAAACCCAGCACCTGAAAATCACCATTAATGAGATGAGATAAACACAGGAAAATCTCAAGAACAAAATGAAATCGTGAAGAAATTGTTTATTTACCAGAGTAGTTATCAAGTTTAAGCTTGAGAACTTCTCCTTCATACGTGATATGATCCAAAGCCCAGTTTGACTGGAAAAGCTCATCAAACTTTGCTGAAATCACCGAACCCACCATTAGAACACCCATCAACAAACCCAGAAGAAAGAAACCAGCCATGATGTTTAAAACTTTTAAAAGAGAGAAAACAAGAAATGCTCCTGCTTTGCTCTGCTCTGCTCTGCTCTGTAGACTGTAGGTGGAAGACAACCTTTTATAGCCACTCTGGTCTCTGTCCAGGTCACCCTAATTCCTATTCCACGTAGGATTTATTCCACGTCCGATTCCAAACACACACAAAATGGATGAGATTAAACTTCAAATAAAACGAGATATAGCCGTTACTATACCAGATTGGGTGGGGCTCACAAAAGAATCGGGGGAACATTTTCACGAATAAAAGTAAGCCACGTGGAATATACAGCTATTTAACCGAGGCCTGCCAGTTGTCACTGGCGGTATGAGTTAAAAGGAGGACAATCTTTTTACTTACCCATACTCTCCGAGTGTATAAAAATCACACTACTCGCTGCAACAGTCAGCCACGTGGCGGATGAGCTTGGCCGTGCAATGAATATTGGGCGAGTAAGAATGGATGGGAGAGGGGAATTAGGTGACGTGCCAGCTGGAGAGTACTAAAATGTCCGGAACCCACGAGCCAAGAGACAATAAATAAAAGGTTTCTTCTTTCTTCTTTCTTCTTTTGGAGGAAATTTAAAATGCTAAAAATAATTTAATTATAATGCATGGAGATGTGTGCCATAATTATTTCATTTATTTTTAAAAGGATAAATAATTAAAAAGGTGGTGGGTTTTGGTAAAGTTTATTGGAAAGAGAGAAGGGAGGGGGATGTGGAGTTTCATGTCTTTCGTGTGTGTGTGTGTTAAATGGGCAAAATGTGGCCAATCAGACAGGTGTGGGACCTGGGAATGCCAGCAATTAATCAGTGACATAATTATAATTAATTACTTGGGCTTATTTGCTTAATTATTATTATTTTACCATTATATTATTAATAATTTTTAAATAAAAAATACCCATAAAAAAATATAGTCCAAGTTAAATCCGTAAGTTTTGATATTAAAAAAGTGTTGAAATTAAATTAGGGAATAAAATAAAAAGAAATGGTAAATTAGAGTTGTACGGATTTTATACACCGTGGTACGTACGGCTGTGAGTACGCGGACCGGGGGGCGGGGGAGGGAAAAAGACGTCATGCTTAGTCACTGCAGTAACTGACAGACCAATGGAATCTCTCCACGTGGCGAAGATATTTTTTGAGTGTACGCCTGTCCAGTTTTACGCTTGGGTGAACTGTTCATGTCCAGCTATTCCCTACCTATTCAAAATTTTCTTTTGTTTTTTTGTTCAAAAACAGAATTATATGACGGGATAAACGTGCCAAAAATAATAAATTGATTTTTGTGCTTTTAATTTTTATTAAATTATTCTCTTTCTTAATTTTGAATTTAAAAATTTTCTAATTTAATTGCTCTTTTAATTCATAGTTAACAGCGTTAAATATTATACCGCTTGTTAAATCGAATAAAACATAACATATTTTTATTCATCGCTATATAATCGGATATCACGTTAAATGTTATTAGATATTTAATATATATATATATATAAGTGTGATAAAAATAATAAATTAATTCATATACTTTTAATTCTTGTTTAAATTAAGTTTTACTTTAATTTTTGATCATATGATCTCATTCCTCAATTTTCAATCAAATTAAATCTTTTAAAAATTTGCTAATTTAATTACTACATTTAACTCTGTTAATAATATTAGAGATTATGTATTTAAAAACACACGACGCTTTTTTATTAATTATCATGCAATTAGATATTATGTTAAATGTTATATAGCACACAACGTGACACAAAAATTAATTAATATAAATCGATTCAAATTTATTTATATACTCACATATAGTTGTTCAAACGAGACTAACATCGTATGTTTATGGCTTTCCCTTCTCTCCCCCATATTTTTTTTTTATCTTTTTTCAGTCAATTTAGCTAGAGAATGTGGGACTTTTGTCGTCGATGAGGTCTTTCCTCCCCCCCCCATGTTGTCGCACTTAGCCTTATTAAGGTGTTTTCTTTTTGCAACTCTTGTTTTTCTCATTATTATTTGTAGTCTTTTATTGATCAATATGAAAAATGTAGGACTTTTATTCGTCATCGTACTCAACTTTAGTGAGGTATTTTTTCTCTTTAACTCTAATTTTCTCCTTATTTTTTTTGGTACTTTATTGGTCAACGATGTAAGAAAACATGAGACTTTCTTAATCAACAACGCAACAATGTCCCATATCACCTCTTGAAAAGGCCTTTGCTTCGATGAAGTAATTGTCCTCCAATTCAAGAGCACTTAGAAAAAAAAAAATGTAGCACTTTTTAGACTTTTAATGAAAAGTAAATACCTTTAATGAAAGTCAATTATTGCTTCATAAGGAGCGACATCCATTTAATTTGTCTCATGCTTCCAAATCAAGTTTCTTATTCTTGCATTATTTTATATTGTTCCTATATAATTTTCTAAAATGAATCTTTCATTGAATTTGCTTTCCATTTAATTTGATGTGCTTTCTAGCTGAATATCAATTATATATATATATACACACACCATTATTATGGGTTTTCAATAAATGAAAAAGAGAAAATGGATAATTTTTGGAGGAATAAACAATTGTTTTCTGTTTGGAACAAAACAAAACAAAACAAAAAGAAATTCGAAGAAAAATAGAGATTTTTTTCTATGAATAAACAATTTTTTTTTCTGTTTAAAATGGAAAAAAATAATATTAATTTGCGAAAAAAAGTGAAATTTTTCTGTTTGAGACAAAATACAAGAAAAAAGATTGAGGAAAAATAGATAATCTTTTGGTGAATAAATAATTGTTTTTTTTGTTTGGAGCAAAAAACCGAAATTATTAATTTGAAAAAAAAAACGAATAATTTGTAGCAATAAAAATACGAAACAGAAAATTGTAATTCGAGAAAAATATTTTTGTAATATTAAAAAATAAAAAACAGAAAATATTAATTTCTCTTTAAAATTTGATTTTGGGGAGAAAGAATTTAGATAAGAGAATTTCTCTTTGAGGGAATTTCCCTCTAACGTATTCCTCTTTCTCTCTTGGAGAATTTATCCCCCAGAGATAAATTCTCTCTCGGAAAATTTTTATATTAAGGAGAAATAATTAATGAGAAGACCGTGGGGCAATTGATTAATTAATACCTCTTCTATCCGTAGACCCAGTTGACAGTATCATCGTATTGTTCTTCATTAGCCCTAGAAATTGGTTACGCTTAAAAATTGAGTACGCATAGAAACCATGCAAATTTGCTGAAGAAGAAGTACAAATCTTGGAGTTGATTGTCAGAGGCGGCCCACAATTTTCTATTCATATAGTTGAGTCATATTAAATATGTTAGCTTAGCCAGCCCAACCCAACACAACTTAATTAATTAATAATATAATATGACCCTCTATTTAACTTTGAATTATTATTTTTTATTTTAATGTAACATGATGGTACTTAAAATTATAATATTTTATGTTATGTTATATTTCATTCTATTTCAAGTGGCAATTAAGCTTTTATTCTTGCAACTTTAATTGCGCCTTGTATAGGCGAATCTATGAAGAATAGGTAGAATTATACGAATTCAAACTATAAATCTTCTCAGTTAAAGAAATTGAATTAGTTAGCACCATCGTACTTATAATCCAACTAATTTAGAGAGAATCGATATATTCTTTTTTGGAAGCTATTTATTATTTCCGAATGCATTGTATTTTTTCAAATTTTGTTCTCTTATCTTCCTTATTATTTTGTATATAACTCGAATGGAAAGAAAAAATTGACATTAAGATACCTTTTTAATTTGATTATGAACACTTTAAGATATTTTTTCAAACATTATTTCGAATCAAGAAATAGATAAATAAACACGTTTCGTTATACTGATTAGTAACATTAGTGATTGAGAGGATTATAGACCAATAAATAAGTTAGTTATTAACCAAGCATTCTTATAGTTAGATTCAATTTCTTAATTATTGTAAAAAGAAAAAAAAAAATTCACATTCTTCCTTTTAGGAAATAAGATTTTTTTAAAAAAAATCACATTATTTACAACTTTCTTTAAATTTTTTTAAAAAGTTTGAATTATACAATTTTTTCGTCACCTCATAATAAAATGAGTGATTCTGTAATTTTTGATATACTAAAATACATTGTTAGATGGTTCATTTTATTTTTTTGTTAAAGTTGAATTTTAATCTATGTTCGAGAGATAACTATTCATACACGGATAAAAAATATATGAATTATCGAGAAAAGAAGAGTCCGGTGGCTAAGAACAACAGAATTAGAATTTGAATATCACTTCCCTTATAAATTACTCAGCTATTGACTCTAATAAGTTGGAACTGAAATAAATTCCATATTTAATTTTAACCAGTGACACAAACTTGATTTCTCCAAGTATACAAACTTTTTTTTTTCATTCCTATTATAATTTATGAGAAAAAGTTCCTATTCTTATTTCTGAGAAAAAAGTTGGGTAGGTGTGTTCCAATCTTTCATTTAACAGAGTGACGGATTTAAAAAATAAATTTTATTTGGACCAAAAATGTAACGATTGCTTATTTAAAAATGTTAAGACTGTATAGGGGTTCAGATATAATTTATCCTCTATGTACACATATACATATGTATATATATATATACATTTATAGAAGATATAATAGCAGGAGATATATGGAGGTGTGTCGTAATGAATCGATGAGTGACGGGCAGTGGATTGGACCAAAGCTTACACGCCAGAAAAGCAAATTGAGAGTTTGATCAGCAAGCAAACTTAATTACCTTCAGTCTTTCACTGCTTTCCGCCTGCTTTATTTCTTTTCTTCATATATAATTCTTTCTGGGAAGCAGCTTTTCATGCGTATAGTGATAGTGATAGAGAGAATACATATATATATATATATATATATATTTCAAAATAAACTTAATTAAGTAAAGCTAGTACTTTTTATGATAGAGAAAATACATATATATATATATATATATATATATTTAAAGAAACTTGATCAAGTAAAGCCAGTGCTGCTTATAATAAATAAGTATACATACGCACTAGATTACACTACATATGCAAATAAGAATCCAAAATCTCATGTGCACCCTCTTGTCTCTCCCCACTACACTACATATGTCCCAAACTTTTGATGGGTAATATATATATATAATTTATTTATATACACGTGTACTTGGCAACATAATTACTTTAAGTAATTTTTATGAGAATAATTAAGTTTAAATCCTATTTTATATAATTTATAATAAAAGAAAATATTTTTTTTAAATACCAAGAAGTTGACGAAAGTTTAAATAAAAGATTAATCATTTAATATATAAACACCAAATAAAATGCGTTAATCATAAACAACAAAGTTGTTCGCAACGTAATTCGCTTCACTGTCTCCCAGTAGAGACGGTTCGAGATTTTTTAAAAAATTTATAATTTTTTTGATAACTTATTATTTGTGATTTAATTTTTTGTCAAATTATTTACTCTAGTTTTTTCATACTGAGCTTGTTATTTAATTATTTTTAATTATTTTAAAAAACATAAGACCGTAAATTTGAATAATGTTTAAAACATGAAGTAGTAGAAGACAACCATGAAGTGTTGGTATTTATGTATGTATTAATGTACCGACACAATAAGTGAATTTGACTCTTTTGTCTACGTAGGAAACTGCCAGCTACTTGATATTGATGCCACTTCCATTGATTTGGACTGACGCAACTTAAAACTAAATTAACATGAAATCAAGCTGATTTTTTTAATTAGTTAAATATAATACATAATGACAGGAGAAATATATGTATGTATATATATATATATATATATAGAGAGAGAGAGAGAGAGAGAGAGAGAGAGAGAGAGAGATCTGATTGTGGTATGAGAAGGAGCTAGGAGGTATGGCAGAAGTGATTAAGTAAGAATTAAAGAAGATGGTACCAGTGATTACTTTTGATACAGCTTTACAGGTTACAATTCCACCCAAACTCAATGTGTTTTCTATTCATTTCATCTTCTCTTTTTCCCTCTCCCCCCATACATGTAAATACTTTTATAGTTTATATACAAACATATATATATATAAACAATTACCAGTATAGAGTTATATACATATACAGGTAGTTTTCACGTGATTAGATGTTGATGGTATTGGAAATTATGGGCCAAAATGAAAGCTTTCTGGTCCTAAACAAGAGAAGCCCCCTTCTTGTCTCCATATCTACATATTCTCGCATGGGATCCTCTCATTTTCCTATCAAATATATTATGACTCACCTCTTCACTCTCGCTGTCAACTCATACTATTATTTATTATTTATAAATAAACATTTCCTGCTGCTCATTTTTTGCAAACCACATCTTCCATCTTGTCTTCTGCTCATGGCCCAATTCCATTCTCTTCTCCTCTTCCTCCTCCCTCTGTTCAATCTCATTGCTTTATCACTTCAACAACAGTCACCTCACCAGAACATCTCCCCAGTTGATCTTGCCGCACTAGCAGCCATTAAGGCTTCTCTCACTGAACTTCCAGGTACCCATTTCTTCTCCACCTGGAACTTTGACGCACCCGATCCCTGCTCCTCCTTCGCCGGCATCACCTGCTCTTTCTCCCGCGTCACCATTCTCACACTCGGCACTGGACTCTCCACCTCCCGTGGCCTCGCGGGCTCACTCTCCCCTTCTCTCGCCAACCTCACCCAACTCACCCAACTCATTCTCTTCCCCGGGCTTGTCGCCGGTTCCATCCCGCCCCAACTGAGTCAACTCACCAATCTCCGGGTAATCTCTTTCACCAATAACCGATTAACTGGACCAATACCTCCCTCTCTCTCCGCTCTTCAAAACTTGCACACGCTCGATCTCAACGGCAACCAGCTCACTGGGTCAATCCCACCGAGTCTCACCGCTTTGCCCGAGTTAAAAGTACTGGTTTTAGCTTCTAACGAGCTATCCGGCGAATTAACCAGTGTGTCGGCTCAGCTGCTGCATTTAGACGTGAAGAAGAACAGAGTCAGCGGACCGTTGCCGCGATCCCTACCGCTATCACTCCGTTACCTGTCGTTATCTGAAAACACAATGTGGGGCCCAATCAACGTATTGGAATCACTGACGGAGTTAATCTACCTCGACCTCAGCATGAACCAATTTAATGGGCCCATCCCAAACTCCCTCCTTCATCCCTCCCTCTCAACACTCTTATTGCAACGGAACAATTTCTCAGGGTGGGTCCCACGAACGGTCAACACAGGATCAACTATATCATACGGTGGAGGGTCGATCGTTGACCTTAGTCATAACTTCCTAACCGGAGAATTATCACCTGTACTAGCAGAAGTTGAGAGCTTGTTCTTGAATAACAACCGTCTGATCGGGAAAGTGCCAGAGGAGTACGTTAAGAGCGTTTTAGAGGGTAAAACCCAAACATTATACTTGCAGCATAATTATCTATCGGGTTTCCCGTTGGATCCCGGGTCGGAATTGCCCGGTACGGCTGCGTTGTGCTTGTCTTATAATTGCATGGTGCCGCCGGTGGGGTTGGCCACGTGTCCCAAGAGTGCAGGAAGGCAGCTATGGAGGCCCGCCTCACAGTGCTCAGTGTTCAACAATCATTCAATATTCAACATTACGCAAATATAGCTAGCTATATCTGTATATGTTACTTTTAGCCAAAAAAGGAAAAGAATATGAACTGGGTCGGGTCAAATTTACCTGCTTTTTTCGGCATTCGCTTTTGACTTCTTCTTCTACTTTGTTATGTCATTGAAACTATATATGAATAGCTTATTGTATACTGTACCAATATGTAGTAGCAGTTCTTCGTGTTCATCCTTTCGATATAAACTAATTCTATTATGTTCGTGCGGTATAGTTGAATATGGATAATTAATAAAAGAAAATCTTGAAAGAACAATCAACTGGATGTATTTATTTAAGTCTAATTTCAGATGTGAATTCGCCTCCCACATCGAATGATGTTCACGCCTTTCCATTACTCTCGTTGTTTTAAATTCTTCCACGCTTTCCGTGAAAATTTTGAATATGGAATTTAAAGGAAATTGAAAATAAAATCGACAACTCGTTGATGGTAGTCACGCTTCAAGGTTTCTTGTGGGACCCAACCCGGATGGTCTGACTTGTTTTTACATTAATAGAATTGTATATATATTATATGTTAATTTCTATATATTATTTAATTTAATAAAATTGTAAATTTTAATGTAAATTAGTCTGGAAATCTTTAATTATCAATATTATTTTGTATTTTTTATTATATTAATTTCTAAAAGTTAATAAACTTCAACTAATTAAAATAAATAAATACTAAATCAAATAATAGATATAAAGTAAAATTAATAATTATAGATAAGATTATAATCTTAATTAATAATGACCATTAGCCATAAATCAATATTACAACTTTTTCGGCAATCACTACTATAATGTAATATTATTGATTAAGTGAATTAAACAGTACATAATAATTTTTTATCACCTAATTATTTTATGTTTTTATTTCATAGAACGAATAAAATGTGAAGATAAATATAAATAAAAAATTGAATAATAAATTACAAAAACTTAATTTTTAAATTGAAAATTGTAAAGTGAATCAATTTACAAAATTTAAAAGATAATTTATTAATGAAAATTGACTATTTCATACTAAAAATACTTAGGAGTAAAATATTTTTAAAAACTTATACCATGTTAATTTAGATGACCAAAAAAACATGTATTTTTGAAAAGTGTATGAACTATGTATATGTATATATGTAAGTTATAAATCATCATCATAATTTATTTTTTAAAATAATGAAAAATAGCATCATTCTCAAAACTATAACTTACAAATAGATAAAATAAGTTATTTTAAATATTTGAATATAAGTACCTTAAGTTAGTAAGGATTTCTCTTCACTCGAAGATGAACAAAGCAAGGTTCTTCTATCACATTGAATTAATTTGGCAGAGAATGCTTTTATATTAGTGATCATATATAAGTTAGAGATTTTGTGTGTTTCTTATTACTCGATTGATTATAATTAATATTTTATGTATGTGTATCTGATTATTTGGTTATAACAAAATCTATAGACGAATAATCTTATTAAATAAAATTATAATAAATATTTATTTTCATTGTTACATTACGAGTTTTATGAAAGAAAATAGTAGAATTAGTTTTGGGTTTGAAGAAATAAAATATAGGTTTCAACATAAGCTTGTCGGATTGCAAAGCTTTATGAAATATATAATCATGTCATATTTCAGTCGTATTAAAATAATAACAAATAGAAATATATGCATTGACGTTCTCTCATTACTAGTTTGATTAAAATTGAAACGGCCCCAGAAATATTAAAATGAAATGAGTATTTAAATATATCAAATGCGGAAGCGAGATCAAAATTTCAGTTAACATCCCTTACACGAAAAACAAAAAACGTACTTAAAATATAAAAGATTAAACTAACTAAGAGAGAAACTCGAAAATAAAACTATGAGTATGACTACAGAGTCTCTAGGCATCCCCTTCGTCGTCCTCCTGCGGAACGGGCTCGGGAACCATGTCTTCCTGATCTGAAATGGTTAAATAAGGAGTGAGCTACACTAGCCCAGTAAGAACATCACGATATCTCACCGTCACGGAGGTAAAGGTGGGTAGAAAAACACAAAAAGACCAATGGAGCATAATTTACAATAAACTCGTTTATTAACATGAAAACCTTCACCATCCACTTACCTCGGTGGAATTTATGAAAACAATATAAGAAAAATAATAACATTATCATAATCATGGAATAATATAAGCTGTAAAACATAACACTTATCACGCCTCTTGTAATTCAATCATTGTACAACATATCTTTTTCTCATTTACCAGCCTACTAGTATCCGTGGGGGTCCATAGGGGTTCCGCTACCCGTTAACCTTTAACATTCATAATCAGTTTCCAGGGCCGTCCCCATACCCCGTCCGGTATGGGCGCCAAAACCATGAACCTCAATACCCCGTCCGGTATGAGGGTGAAACGGGCCGTCCCCATACCCCGTCCGGTATGGGCGCCAAAACCATAAACCTCAATACCCCGTTCGGTATGAGGGTGAAACGGGCCGTCCCCATACCCCGTCCGATATGGGTGCCAAAACCATAAGATCTCCATACCCCGTCCGGCATGTGAGACCACAATCCCGGTAGGGTTCCCTACGGACCTGGTCCGTCCACCATCTCCCAGGATATCTAGTTAGGCTGACCCTCATAATACAATTATCAGTCTACACAATCTTTCATTTTCCTTTTCCTCAGTCAGCATCATCAATTCACATACAAACAAGCAAAACAGTAATTCATGCCGAACAGACAACATACAGTATCAGTTTTTCAGTCATTCAACCCATGATTAATAAAAACGTAGTATTTGCACACAAATCTGTAAAATGAACACATCAAACCTCATTTTGCATTTAAAGCTGTAAACAGGCTAAATAACAGTAAATCACCAATCACACTAGACTCGGGCTTCATTAGCCACCTTAAGCAATTTCACACATTCGTTAATTCAAGAAATACCGTTTTATCATTTTGAACTTTAATACCGTGATAGGAAATAGGGTGAGGGGTCCTTACTTGTTTTCGGGATCCGAATACGATTCACAGTGCGCCTGCAGGCCGTCCCTAATTTTCCCTGAATTTTTCCCGGGGAACTGAAACACACTAACAGTACCTGCACGTGTTCCAAAAAAAATCCAAATTAGGCCCAGGGCCCCTTTCGGACCAAATCGCAACTCCGGCACGGCGGCGAGTCGCCTCGGGTTGGCTGTTTTCGGCCGTTTTCGGCCACACTCGCATTGGTCCTTGTCAGAAAACAACCCTAGGGCCCTCGGGGGGCCAAAAATCACGGAAAAGCGGAGCTTACCGGCGGCGGCGCTCTCGGGTACGGCGGCTCTCCGGCGAGGTTCGTGTTTTGTTGATTCGGCTTCGGTCAACCTGTAGAGAAAAGAATGGTGATCACGGTGATATAAAAATTGCATCGAACGAAGGCCGGGAAGGACCTCGTCGGAGGCAAAAACCGAGAGGGGCGCGGCGGCGCCGCTGGGTTTCGGCCGCGTATTCCGGCCGTTTGGCCGGGATTTCGGCCTCAATTTGGCCATAGGAGGAATCAGCGGAGAAAAACGAGTCGAGGGTATGAAATTTACCTCGATTAGCGGTCGGAAATTTCCCCGGTGCGGCGGTGGGTGGCGGCGGTCGGCCTCTGGTTCGTCTTCTCCGACGAGCGGCGGGCGGCTAGGGTTTGTGGTCTGGTGTGGGGGTTCTATTTATAACCCCTTGCCTTTTGATCACAGCCGTTCATTTCGTTTTAATCTGGGCCGTTTATTTTTGATTAAATCTGGGCCGTCCGTGCGATTGAATCTGGGCCGTCCGATCGCGCGATTGATCTGGGCCGTCGGATCGCACCCACGCGGATCGCCAACGTGGCTCCTTTCGGAGTGACGCGGTCTTGCCACGTGGCAGGTCCCGGTTGGCCGGGACTGCTGACGTGGCTGCTGACGTGGCCCCCCTTTTTTTTTTTTTCCTCCTTTCCGGGTGCTACAACTCTCCCCCCCATAAAGAAATTTGGTCCCCAAATTTGCCTCATTACTCTTGATCAAACAGATGAGGATATTGGGCCCTAAATTCTGATTCCAGCTCCCAAGTCGCCTCCCTAGGCGTGTGGTTCTGCCACAAGACTTTTACAAATGATATTTCCCGGTTACGGAGTATTCTGCTTTCTCGGTTCGTGATACTGACCGGTACTTCTTCATAAGACAAGTCCTCTCGGAGTGAAAGCGGTTCATGAGCCACGACATGAGAAGGGTCCGGATTGTACTTGCGCAGCATAGATACATGAAACACATTGTGAACCCGGGAGAGCTCAGGGGGCAGTGCAAGTCTGTAGGCAGTGGTACCAATCTTGTCTAAGATTTCAAAGGGTCCAATGTATCTGGGGTTTAATTTTCCCCTTCTGCCGAACCTACTAATTCCCTTGAAGGGGGTGACTTTAAGAAACACCCGGTCACCTTTCTCAAAGGCCAGGTCTCTCCTCCGGGTATCAGCATAGCTCTTCTGCCTACTCTGAGCTGTCTGGATGTTCTTTTTGATCTTAACTATCTTGGACGTGGTTTCTTCCACCAAATCCGGGTCAAACAATCTTCTATCGCCCACTTCCTCCCAACAAATCGGTGACCTGCACGGACGCCCGTATAGCGCCTCGTATGGGGCCATGCCGATGCTTGCTTGGTAACTGTTGTTGTAGGCAAACTCTATCAGGGGTAGATGGTCGTCCCAATGGCCTCCGGAGTCAAGGACACAAGCTCGGAGCATATCCTCCAGCGTACGGATTGTCCTCTCTGATTGTCCATCGGTTTGAGGGTGGAAGGCAGTACTAAGGGACAGCTTTGTTCCCATAGCTTGCTGGAAACTATTCCAGAACCGAGAAGTGAATCTGGGATCCCTGTCGGATACCACTGTTACTGGGACCCCATGCAGTCTGACTATTTCCCGGACATACATTCTTGCCAACTTGTCCAACGAATCAGTCATTCTGATGGCCAGGAAGTGGGAAGACTTAGTGAGTCGGTCAACAATTACCCATATGGCATCGTGTCCCGATCGTGCCTTGGGTAGTCCCGATACGAAGTCCATGGTGATGTGTTCCCACTTCCATTTTGGAATCGGTAAAGGCTGAAGCAACCCCCCTGGGCGTTGATGTTCTGCCTTGACCTGCTGACATACCAAGCACTTAGATACAAAGTCGGCTATATCTCTCTTCATCCCATTCCACCAGAATCGGGGTCGCATAGTTTGGTACATTTTTGTACTTCCTGGATGCATGGCGAACCTTGAACTATGGGACTCTGTCATGATGTCTCTTTTTAATTCATTGTCGTCTGGGACACACATTCTGTCCTTGAAACGAATCAATCCGTCGGCAGAGATCTGAAATTCTGAGTTCACTCCCTGTTCTGCATCCTTCTTGCGGTTTACTAGGGCGGGGTCGATTGACTGGGCTTCCTTTATTCTTTGGATTAACTCGGGTTGGACTGCTAGGTGGCTCAAACATGTGGCCCTCTTCAGATCTTGCAGTCGAACCTGCTGCGTAGCCCCAATGGACCTGCATTCCGAAACCATCAGATGGGCTAGGGTGCCTGCACTCTTCCTACTGAGGGCATCGGCTACTACGTTGCCCTTACCTGGATGGTATAGGATGTCACAATCATAGTCCTTGAGGAGTTCCATCCACCTTCTCTGACGCATGTTGAGATCCTTCTGAGTGAAGATATGCTTCAAACTTTTATGATCGGTGTAGATCTGAAAGGTCTCCCCATACAAATAATGGCGCCAGGTTTTCAAGGCGTGTATGATTGCGGCAAGCTCCAAGTCATGGGTAGGATAGTTCTTCTCATGATTCTTTAGCTGTCTAGACCCATATGCTATAACCTTTCCATGCTGCATTAGGACACAACCCAGGCCCAGATAAGATGTATCACTATAAACTATGTACCCTCCTGATCCACTCGGTAGAGCCAGCACTGGTGCAGTAGTCAGTCGCTTCTTCAACTCTAAAAAACTCCTCTCGCAGTTCTCATTCCATTCAAACCTTGCATTCTTCTTTGTGAGTCGGGTTAGAGGGGCCGCTAGACTGGAGAACCCTTCGACAAACCGGCGGTAATAACCCGCCATCCCTAGGAAACTGCGAATTTCCTTAACTGTTGTCAGCCTTTCCCAACCAAGTACCGCTTCAACCTTTTCGGGGTTCACCGACACCCCTTCCTTCGATATAACATGTCCTAGGAAGGCGGTTTGCTCGAGCCAAAATCCACACTTGCTCAACTTTGCATACAACTTCTTTTCCCTGAGTACCTGGAGGACTTGGGCAAGATGATGAGCATGTTCTTCTCTACTTTTTGAGTAGACTAAGATATCATCGATGAACACGATGACAAATTTATCCAAAAACTCTCTGAAGATTCTGTTCATTAGATCCATAAAGATGGCCGGGGCGTTGGTTAGCCCAAACGGCATAACCAGGAACTCATAGTGTCCGTACCTGGTTCGGAATGCCGTCTTGGGGATGTCTTCAGCTCTCACTTTCACCTGATGGTAACCTGATCGTAGATCTATTTTAGAAAAGACCTGTGCACCCTGCAACTGATCGAAAAGGTCATCAATCCGGGGAAGAGGGTACTTGTTTTTAATTGTTACCTTGTTTATCCTTCTATAATCAATACACAGTCTCAACGTTCCATCTCATTTCTTTGCAAAAGTAACCCCGGCACCCCATGGGGAAATGCTGTGTCTAATGAAGCCACTATTTTGTAGCTCAGTGATTTGTTTCCTTAGCTCTTCCATCTCGATGCGGCTCATTCGGTAAGGAGCTACCGAGATGGGTTGGGTTTACCATGTACCACGTCCGGGTCTGCATCGGCATCCTTCTGGGTAAGGTTGTAAACTCTGCCCTGGATTGGAGGCCTCCCTTGATTCTGGTTCCTAGGGCACTCCCTCGCATAGTGCTGGGCACTGCCGCATATGCGACAGGTGTTGTTGAGGCGGTAGTAGGGTCGGTCCCCATGATCCCTGCCGCAGTACTGGCAGGTCTTCCCACGAGCTGCCCCCATAGCCTGAGGAGGGCCCTGAACGGCAGGCCTGGGTCTCTTACTGGGTTGGACAGGCATGGTAGGCGCTGGCCTGCGGAGCGGGGCTGAAGGTCGGGAACTTCCCGTTTGCTGAGGGCGGGTGTCGAAGCTCCTTTCTATGATCTGCGCCTTTGCCAGGACTGCCGAATATGTCTCGAGCTCCATCACCAACAAGTGCTGTCTGATCGCCGGGCGGAGACCCCACTGGAATTTCCTGGCCTTTCGGCCCTCATCCAACAATGTCTCCGGGGCATGTCGGCCCAGCTCCAGGAACTTGCGGGCATACTCCGACACTGTCATATTACCCTGGACCAACTGAGCAAATTCCATTTCCTTTAAATGTTGGATGTGTTTAGGGTGATACTCCGCATGGAAAGCCGCTAGGAACTGCTCCCAAGTAACTGGTACAGGCAGGGTGGCCCGCTTGAGCTCCCACCAGCGTACTGCTTCCCCTACCAGCATGTAGGAGGCAATGGCAGCCCTCTGCTCAGGAATTACTCCCAAGGTCTCAAAGGCTCTCTCAGTCTCCGCCAGCCAATATTGGGCCTCTTCGAAAGAGGATCCCCCTGAAAAAGTAGAAGGGTTCAGTCTCCTGTACCTCTCTATGAAGCCGGGGTCGATCAAGGAGGGAGCGGGGTCCCGAGGTAGAGGGACTGGGGCCGGCTGAGGGTGAACTGGGGGACCCTGTGGTGGCGCCTGCTGATGGGGTGGGGGCACTGGAATGTGCTGTGGCGGTACCTGTTGGTACTGTGGCTGTGGTACCGGGTCGTACCGCGGCTGTGGTGCCGGGTGGTACTGTGGAGGAACAGGCTCCTGCCGGGGTGGCTCGGGATCAGCCTGCTGTAGCGGGGGCTCAACCTGCGCTAGCGGAGGAGGTCCGGGTAACTCCCTTCTCTCCTCTTGCCTTTGCTGGGCAGCTACGAGAGCCTCCACCATCTCAAATAGTCTGTCTAAATCCTCCCGAAGCGAATTATCTTGGCCGCTTGGTTTAGTGGGGGCCTTCCTCTCCTCATTCCCGTGTACTCGTTTTCACAAGGAATGATTGAGTAACGATATATCGGTGAGTATTACTCTAAGGCATTATTGTGTAAGGGATGGGTCCGAGGAAATGCGGCTCTGATACCAACTGAAACGGCCCCGGAAATATTAAAATGAAATGAGTATTTAAATATATCAAATGCGGAAGCGAGATCAAAATTTCAGTTAACATCCCTTACACGAAAAACCAAAAACGTACTTAAAATATAAAAGATTAAACTAACTAAGAGAGAAACTCGAAAATAAAACTATGAGTATGACTACAGAGTCTCTAGGCATCCCCTTCGTCGTCCTCCTGCGGAACGGGCTCGGGAACCATGTCTTCCTGATCTGAAATGGTTAAATAAGGAGTGAGCTACACTAGCCCAGTAAGAACATCACGATATCTCACCGTCACGGAGGTAAAGGTGGGTAGAAAAACACAAAAAGACCAATGGAGCATAATTTACAATAAACTCGTTTATTAACATGAAAACCTTCACCATCCACTTACCTCGGTGGAATTTATGAAAACAATATAAGAAAAATAATAACATTATCATAATCATGGAATAATATAAGCTGTAAAACATAACACTTATCACGCCTCTTGTAATTCAATCATTGTACAACATATCTTTTTCTCATTTACCAGCCTACTAGTATCCGTGGGGGTCCATAGGGGTTCCGCTACCCGTTAACCTTTAACATTCATAATCAGTTTCCAGGGCCGTCCCCATACCCCGTCCGGTATGGGCGCCAAAACCATGAACCTCAATACCCCGTCCGGTATGAGGGTGAAACGGGCCGTCCCCATACCCCGTCCGGTATGGGCGCCAAAACCATAAACCTCAATACCCCGTTCGGTATGAGGGTGAAACGGGCCGTCCCCATACCCCGTCCGATATGGGTGCCAAAACCATAAGATCTCCATACCCCGTCCGGCATGTGAGACCACAATCCCGGTAGGGTTCCCTACGGACCTGGTCCGTCCACCATCTCCCAGGATATCTAGTTAGGCTGACCCTCATAATACAATTATCAGTCTACACAATCTTTCATTTTCCTTTTCCTCAGTCAGCATCATCAATTCACATACAAACAAGCAAAACAGTAATTCATGCCGAACAGACAACATACAGTATCAGTTTTTCAGTCATTCAACCCATGATTAATAAAAACGTAGTATTTGCACACAAATCTGTAAAATGAACACATCAAACCTCATTTTGCATTTAAAGCTGTAAACAGGCTAAATAACAGTAAATCACCAATCACACTAGACTCGGGCTTCATTAGCCACCTTAAGCAATTTCACACATTCGTTAATTCAAGAAATACCGTTTTATCATTTTGAACTTTAATACCGTGATAGGAAATAGGGTGAGGGGTCCTTACTTGTTTTCGGGATCCGAATACGATTCACAGTGCGCCTGCAGGCCGTCCCTAATTTTCCCTGAATTTTTCCCGGGGAACTGAAACACACTAACAGTACCTGCACGTGTTCCAAAAAAAATCCAAATTAGGCCCAGGGCCCCTTTCGGACCAAATCGCAACTCCGGCACGGCGGCTCCGTCGTGCTCCGGCGACGGCGCCGCCGCTGGCGGCGGCGAGTCGCCTCGGGTTGGCTGTTTTAGGCCGTTTTCGGCCACACTCGCATTGGTCCTTGTCAGAAAACAACCCTAAGGCCCTCGGGGGGCCAAAAATCACGGAAAAGCGGAGCTTACCGGCGGCGGCGCTCTCGGGTACGGCGGCTCTTCGGCGAGGTTCGTGTTTTGGTGATTCGGCTTCGGTCAACCTGTAGAGAAAAGAATGGTGATCACGGTGATATAAAAATTGCATCGAACGAAGGCCGGGAAGGACCTCGTCGGAGGCAAAAAACGAGTCGAGGGTATGAAATTTACCTCGATCGGCGGTCGGAAATTTCCCCGGTGCGGCGGCGGGTAGCGGCGGTCGGCCTCTGGTTCGTCTTCTCCGGCGAGCGGCGGGCGGCTAGGGTTTGTGGTCTGGTGTGGGGGTTCTATTTATAACCCCTTGCCTTTTGATCACAGCCGTTCATTTCGTTTTAATCTGGGCCGTTTATTTTTGATTGAATCTGGGCCGTCCGTGCGATTGAATCTGGGCCGTCCGATCGCGTGATTGATCTGGGCCGTCGGATCGCACCCACGCGGATCGCCAACGTGGCTCCTTTCGGAGTGACGCGGTCTTGCCACGTGGCAGGCCCCGGTTGGCCGGGACTGCTGACCGGGCCTGCTGACGTGGTTGCTGACGTGGCCCCCCCTTTTTTTTTTTTTTTTTTTTTCCTCCTTTCCGGGTGCTACAAAAATCACCATGAATACTAATATTTACCTAAATGGACGTATAGTGTTGACAATATGCGAATAAATATATTTTGATTTTTATAATAAGTTTTTATTATCGATGTTAAAAGATAGAATGTAATTCGAGCTAAATGATCAGGGATCTAGTTTTGATTTCATATTGCATAAGTCAAATGGTACTATTAAGTGTCCCAGGAATGTGATGTATTAACAACAATTAATTGAATAACTAATGACGATTTATGGTATCATCCTCATGTTGATATTATGCAAGATATAACAAATCTCATGTCTAGTTCTGTTATTTTTTCGATTGTCACATTTATTGGCATATATAAATTTATTATTGATTATTTTGACAATTAGGTAAAAAATCTTTAAGTTTTACTCTTTTATCATCAGTTTGGATAGTGGTAAATGGTAGTCAATTAATGTATGGTACTTTACTAACGTGATAAAATCTTATTTGTTTCAACTTCTAACATGATAATATAGTAGCAAACAATATCTGACTGAAACATTTTGGATGAATTTTAAGAACCATCAAATCGGTGGTATGTGACGGATAAATAATTATATTTTATGTTATACCATCATAAAATATGTTTAATTTATGTCATACTTTCATAAATAAATTATTCTTTCAAATATATTTTAATTTTTTATTTATTGAAATAATTTTAAATTTAATATAATAATATATAATTGTAACTATTTGTTTTTAATATGTAAATAATTTTATATTTATTTGAATTAAATTAATGTGATAATATAAATAGTAATTATTTATTTTATTAAATATAAAAATTTAATAATTATATGTAATAATCATTTATTTAAATACAAATTTAATTATATTATTATACAATGTATTTATTTTTCATTATGTACTTTTTATATACTATTTACTATTACATATAATAAAATATAGATAAATTAATAATTTGACTGAAACTATATTCATACTATCCTATAATCAAAATAAAATAGATGTCATTAACATACATCAACATACAATCATCCAAACATAAAAAAATTATCCAATCAGTGTCATTTTCATATATTAATTACCCATCATTAAACATGAGCCTAATGAACTCTCTTAAAGGGTCATTGATTGTCTTCATTAATCAAACTAGTGTTAAAAAATCATAAGTAGTTGCTTTTCTGTTCTTCATTTTTCATCAAAAAATAAATAAACTATAAACATTACGATTTGAAGAAAAATGTTAATATTACAGTTAAAATATAAACATCAACTTAATCATGCATAATTTATTAGAAAATATAAAATATCCGCTCCTTCATACTTCCAATTATGTTACCAAATATATACGAAGCACAAAACTATATGTATAATACAACCAACAAAACTATATGTATAATACAACCATATTTCATTTTGTACATTATACGCCAGTATAGTACGAGCTAGTTTCAGACTTTATTTTAAATCAACCTACTACTTACAATAACTTTTAAACGAATAAAACATAAATTATTGACCAGCTTATTTGACTTATATTTATCAAACTATTTTATACTATTTTTTCAAATTAAATCATAAATGTCATTTAAACAGTAAATATTAAATGTTTTATTTATATGATTGCATTTACAAGTGTTAAACACAATTAGAAAAACATAAATTTTACGCAAAATGACTTGTGTGTTTAACTTTCATTTTAGATTTCAAATATTCTTTTCTAATTATGGTTAATTATTAGTTTAGATTTATTTTTTAAATAATTTATTATTTTAATATTTTAAATTTTAAATGCATTAGAATATATACTAATGATAAATGTATGAAAATCAAGAGAAAATTAGTAGTTATTAATTATAGGAAATTATTTTAAGATCACAAAATTATTAAAAATAAAAATATGTTTTTAAAAATTAAAAATACGATTTAAGAAATAATAATAAAAATATGATAAAGGTTGAGAATAACAAAATTATGTTTCAAAATAATATAGTATATTCACTTTATAATTTGTCTTGTTTATCATTTTTGTACAATATATATATGTGTATATATATATATATATATATAAGGTTGGTCCTATTGATGGGGACTGAAGAGAAAGAAACAAATAATATAGAAGTATTGCTTTTCTTAGAAGCGAAATGAAACGTAGTGAAAAAAATGTTTAAAATTGGGGATCCGATTCGATCCGATTCGATCCGATCCGTTAAGGTTATCCTTCGGCATCGACGCGCCTATCCAGGGCTCCGTGCGGACTTCGTGGACTTACTTTGACTCCTGCTCTCTTCCTCTTCCGTGTCCAACTCATATACGAAGAATCAGGTCTCCAGAAAACGAGCTCCCTATCTCCACCTTTTTTTGTTTCAGATACCGAGATCTTTGCTCTGTTAGTTTAAATTACATCACTCCCTTACTACATTGCGTTGATTTCACAACAGGTGTATATTTCATTCCCTCCCCTTTCAATAAGATCTTTTCCTCGCACATGTATCAGTACGTTATATAGCTTTTCTCATTCTCGTTATTTTCTTCTCAGCATCGGAAGATTAATAAGTTCGTTATAGGTGCTGTTTGTGTGAACATTTTTTCAGATCTACTAGCATTGCTATTTGCTTGAGTTGTTTTTCATTTCCTTCGCTATCTGCATGCTTCCCTTTGGAGCTAAGATGAATGCTATTTACATGCATTTTAAGTGTTTTCAAAGACTATTTTGAAATTTATTTTTACGTGTTGCAGAAGATTTGGAAGCGCTGGCGTTGTAATGGCATAGGTTTTGTTCCTTCTTGGAAGTACAAATATTCATAACTCCAGAGGGAGCTAGTGCTTTCTGCAATGGATAATGGCAATGCCGGCCACCGTTTCCGGAGAATATCTCGGCAGTCTGTTGCTCATCTCAAGTTGGACCCATTGGTCAGTTTCTTCTCTTTTTCTTAATTGCCCTGGGTTGGCACGCCAAATTGCATTAGGTTAGATTACATTGTTACCAAAAAAATGACATAATCAATCAACAAACTTTCGGAGGTTTACAAAATAAAGTTATTTAAACAATCGCTTACTTTGATGTTTGTGCTTTGGGATTAACTCTATCAATGTCAACAAAAATCTTCAAAATAATGTTCCTAGTGTAAAACTTTGGCATTATCCTCGCTATGATAGAATGATTTTTCAAGAATTGAAATTCATGTGTTGCATCGCACAAAGAGAAGGTCCTGTAGCTGGTTTTACAAGATAAGTTTACTGGAAAAACATATAAGAATGAGATGCATGGAAGCAATAGTAAAGCAAAGGAATTCGGTTGAGAAGAGATTGCAGTTAGGTAGTAAGTCGGTTTCATCAAGAAATCACTAAGAGTTAGAATCCTTTCTGGATTTTTAATAAGTATTTGTAGATTAAAGAATCAGAATAAAATCGGGACCATAGTTCTTAAAGTTGTAATCGAGGTCAAATTTGATTAACTTCCCTATAAATATACCTATTATTATGAACAATTACCAACTATTGATCCAAACAAATTTATTCTCTAAAAAATTGGAGGTTCTCTTAAACGAGCCTCACCGTAGGTGCAAGACTGAAAAATTTAGGAAGTGAGCAGCTTCATTGCTTATAGAATTTATGTTAATAGGCCCTATGACTAGATCCCAACTTCGAGAACATGACAAGTTAGTACCAGAGTGTGGTCATGGGGTACTTCACGTTTGAGGCCATTTGTGCCGCGCCCAGTGGGATACCTCTAGAAATTTTCCATGATCACAAGTTTGTGTTGGGAGTTAGCTCTGTTCATTTGGTGGTAAAATCCTACCATTATAAAAGTTGTCAAAAGATGAGATCAAGTGGCAAGTAGGAGAGATGCTCAAACAAAGAATTATCGGATCCAATCAAGCACAATTCTCTTATTCAATATTGTCACTAAAGCAAGCTAATGGAACATGGAGGTTCTATATCGATTATCAAACACTAAACTAAAGGACAATCATGGTTAAATTTCCTTTCCCAGTGGTTGATGAATTACTCAAGGAACTATATGGAGCCAAATTCTTCTCCTTATTGGACATTTATTATGTTATCATCAAATTCGAATACATCTAGCTAACATTGAAAAAATTGCTTTCTGCATACACATGGGCATTTCCAATTATTGGTCATATTTGTTTGGACTTACTAATGTACCTTTGACTTTCCAGGCATAGATGAATGCAATATTTCAACCATACTTGCATAAGTTTGTCTTAGCATTTTTAGGTGATATCTTGATCTATAAAAGAATGTAGGACAAAGTTTAGGGCCAAATTGGACATTTGTTATAACTGATAAAAGTTTGGTACAAAGTTTAGGAACATGTACCACATTTTCAAGAACCAGACTAGGACTAATTTTGATGGTACCCATTCTTGGAGTGGTGTTCAAAGATCCATTTGCTGTAACAATTTTTCTATTACTTGGACATGGAAATAACTGTAAAAATTTTCTTTAGTAATTGATCATATGATTAGTGGTCCTTGAGTATATAATCCCTGATTTCTCAAATGATGGATTTGAGACATTTAAACCATGTGAGTGAGAAAAAATAATTGAATGTGCAAATATACATTTACCTATGGGTTTCTCTAGGTCCTCGAGTATGCTTTTTAATCGTTCAATTTTGACTTTGAAATTCACTCAGTTTAGAGGACTTCTCTTCTTCTTGTTGGGTAACAACATGGGCTTATATGTGAGACTTCTTGGGGGTGTTTTTGTACCTCTATTCTTGTGGAGCTACCAACATTTATCCTTAGTGTGTCGAGACTTCTTATAGAACGTACACCATAAATTATCCTTATTTTCTCTTGATCTTTCATTGTTAATCAGTTCTTTTTCCTGTTGACGTGGTTTAGAGTCTTTAGTAATCGTTGCTGAGCTTTTTAAATAGTGCAGGGCTCTAGCATAACTCTTCTCCTGCTTTCTTCGGCACTAACTAGTAATCGTTGTGATTGGTTTATTTCCCTATTTTACTGACCAAGTTTTATAGTCAGAAATTAGGACTTTATCTTTTACCTCTGAATAGGTTTCTCTAATTGAATCTCACACTTCTGTTGCAGCGGAAAACATAACAGCATTGTTTATCTTGGGTGTCATTGCTAGACCATTATCATTGAATTCTCTTCATCCTATTTGTTTCCAAAAAAAATTGAATCCTCTTCATCCCATGCATCAAAATTTGAGTTTCCTAGTTTTGGTCTGGTGCCATACGTTGACCGATTTCTTCTTTTCTCTTTAGAATAGTCCGAATCAGTTGTGGTAAATTCAAGTAATTCTTGCCATTGAAATGATAAGAAACCTGGATTAGCTGGAATTCTCTATTAGCTTTAGCAGAATTTTCCATATGGGAATTTGTACTGGTGATTTGAGATGTAATTTCCGACACAATTCAAAGTCTTTTTGGGCAATTGAGGTCAAATTATTAAGAAAAAGTTAAGGTGTACTGGCTGGACAGAGTTGTGGCTTGTGAGAAGCTGGCTGCGGTGAAGGTGTGACTGTGCAGAGCATAGCTCAGGGGCTGTGCAGGTGGATAGAGCGCGGTAGGAAAAGTCTGGAGTGTGCGGTTCTGGTGGAGGCACTGTTAGGGTAGATGCAATAGGAGGCCCAGTGCATGGTTGCATTAGAGCAATGGTTGCAGAGCTGGCTGGCTATGAAGGCTGAAGGAGGCTAGACTTGCTGCAGTGCCTGTTTGAGGCTGGTGCAGTAAGGGCAGTTGTGCAAGTTGGCGCTCCTGATGGTGATGTGTTGCACAGCTAGATGCAGTTGGTTGGCTGTTCGTCTGGCATAGAAGGCCAGTGGCGGCGGCTGCTGCATTGACTGGCTATGAAGGTTGGCCCCCTTTAGGGTTTTCTTCTATTTTGGTAATGAAGGACGAATAGGATTTGTAAAAGAATTTATGATTTCTTAATCTAGGGTTCTAATACCATGTCAGGAAGAATTATGTTGTCTTCTTATTAAATAATACGTCTCTGTATGTACAACTCTTGGAAAAGAAAAGGAAAGCTACAATGATGATTGACAAAATATTTTCATGGAGGAAGAAAAGAGTTTTACCTTCAGTTGCGCAGAACACCAATACAAATTTCAAGAGTCAGACCCCAACACGCAGTGTTATGGCTGTTCATAGTGAAGGAATTTTCACCAACAACGAAGAAACTTCTCCTTCCTCAAACCAGCCAAATGCAACACAGTTGCACTGGAACATGGCTGCCAGCATCTTAAGCTCTAATGACTGGTCTCCCGAACCAAGCTTTTTTCTTCGACCAGCAGTAAATCACGAAGAGGAACACATCCACATCAATGGAACTTAATTGGTCACAATACACACAGAACCAGAATCAGACCCCTCATCTTTGCAAACTCTTAAAGATACCAGTTTGGTAGAATTAATTAATTCCCTGGATCACATACTTAAAGGGAACCACGAGGGAGACATTCACCTCTACTCTGAGTGGATCAACAAAAATATTTTCTGTGTAAGTAAGTTCCTCAGTGCCCCTTTTTTTGGTTATGAAATAGAAATTCAACTTCTTCTTGCAGATATGGAAGTTAATAAGAATGAGGAGAGCAAAAGCATTATGTTCCTTGAAAAGGGCCAAAAGACAAAAAGATGGGAGTTCACGTGAATTGAGACGTCTACAAACCTTCATTAACTATGATGGACGCAACAAAAAGAACAGGGGAAATGGCAGTATTTCGATTTCTCAATGATGATTGACAAAATACTTTTATGGAATGTAAGGGGCTTAAATGACTCAAAGAAGAGAACAACTGTTAGAGGATTTCTCAACAAGTGGAAACCATCCATAATCTGTCTGCAAGAAACAAAGATGAGCTCGGTGAGCGATAAATTCATTAGAAGCATTTGGAGTCCCAATGATATTGGCTGACATTTTTTTACTAGCCAAAGAATCAGCTGGTGGCATCATCATCATGTGGAGAAAAGACCGATTCTAATGCCAAAATGTTATTCCCGATGAGATCACGCTCTCTTGTCTGCTCTCAAATTTATCTAACAGTGAGACTTGGTGCTTCTCTGGTGTTTATTGAAGAGGCAACAACACAGAGCGCACATTATTAACAACTGAACTCTAGATGATCAAAAGTTCTTGGGGTAATAAAGGTATCATTGGTGGAGACTTTAACATGATTTTAAAAAGACCTGAAAGATCAGGCAGAAGCTACAGTGATTCTAGCATTGAGGACTTTCATTCCCTCATCAATAATCTTGACTTGACTTATCTCCTACTTAATGGCGGGAAATGGACGTGGAATAATATGCGTGATCAACCTTTTTTCTCAAGGATTGACAGGTTCCTTATCACCTCTGATCTAATGATTTCACTTCCAAACATTTACCCGAAATGCCAAGACTCACTTCAGACCATTTTCCCATCATGATGGTCTTGGATGGAATCCAATGGGGCCTCATTCCCTTCCGCCTGGACAACAAGTGGATCACATTGGATAGTTTCAAAGCACTAGTAAATGACACTTGGAAAAACACTCAAGTCAGTGGCACGATTAGTTATAGAATTGCTCAGAAGCTCAAAAAACTCAAAACAGATATTAAGAAGTGGTCTAAAACTACTAGCAGACAAGAGAAAGAGGGCATTTCAAATATAATTGATGAAATTGATAGTATTGACAGATTAGAAGAACTCAGCAATCTCACTTCTGATGATATTGATAGAAGAAACAAATCGAAAGTTGATCTCGCGATCAGACTTAAAATGGAAGCTACTTCTTGGAAACAAAAATCTAGAGAGAGATGGCTTAAGGATAGGGACAAAATTTTAAATACTTTCATATGCTTACAAACCACTGCCGAATGTCAATTTTGTTGATGAACTCGCTATTGATGGTCAACTGCTTCAAATAACAATGATCTAAGAAATGGTGCTTGTAAGTATTTTTAAAAACTCTACATTGAAACCATTGACTCTCGTCCTAAACTTGATGATTTAATGTTTAACAGGATTGATATGGATGATTGCTTATCATTGGAAAAAAGTTTTTATGAAGTTGAAATCTTTGACTGCTTGAAGATTGTGATAGGGACAAAGCCCCAGGGCTGGATTGATTTAATCTCAAATTCATATAGATTTTTTGGAAGGTTGTCAAAAGCGACATTATTGACTTTTTCAATGATTTTCATAATCATGACTCGTTTGTAAGAGCTCTTAACTTTACTTTTCTTGTCATGATACCTAAATTACCCAACCTGAAGAACATCAAAGACTTCCAGCCTATAAGTCTCATAGGCTGCATATACAAACTTCACTCAAAAGTGTTAGCTAAAAGACTTGCTACTGTTTTACATAAAGTTATTGGGGAATCACAAAATGCTTTTGTTTTTGGTAGACAGATTATAGAAGCTATTCTTATTGCAAATGAAGTAATGGATGAAGCCATCAGGAATAACAAAAAAAGACATTATGTAAACTGGATATGGAGAAAATTTTTGATCATGTCAGTTGGGACTTTATTAACTACATGCTGGAGAGACTTGGTTTTGTTACAAAATGGAGAGGTTAGATTAGAATGTGCATTCTACATCTAGTTTTGCGGTCATAGTTAATGACGGTCCATCGAACTTTTTCACCGCTTCCAGAGGCTTGAGACAAGTTGATCCCTTTTCTCATCTCCTTTTCATCATCGTTATGGAAGGTTTAAATAAATTATTGGAAAAGGTTATTAAAAGGTATCACTGTTGGCCAACAAAATAATCAAATGGAGATTACTCATCAATTTTTTGTTAATGACATACTCATTTTCTGTCAACCTGATATTCGCTCTTTAATTTTTCTGCGATGTGTCTTACTCTGCTTGCAGGCAGTATCAGGACTGAAAGTGAACCTACACAAATACGAATTAGTGGTTTTGGACATCTCCTTGGATGACATACTTGTCCGTTTTTTAGATTGTAAATTATCTTATCTTCTCATTACTTATCTTGGTGCTAAATTCAAAGATAAAAGCTGTTGGGATCCGATAATTGATATGTTTCATAATCATCTTGCAAATTGGAAGAGGAGATTCTTATCCAAGGAAGACAGACTTACACTCATCAAAAGCACACTCTCAAATCTTTCCATCTACCTATTATCTGTATTTAATAGTCCGAGCAGAGCAGTGTTGCCAACAAAGTCGAGGTCATACAATGCAATTTTCTTTGGGGTGATGGTGACAACAATAGCAAAAAACTTCATCTTGTGAACTGGAAAGAAATCAAGAAATCTTTCAAAGAAGATGGACTCGGTCTAAGATCAATTGACAAACTAAATAAAGCTCTACTTGGAAAATGGATATGAAGATTTTGGAATGACAACGACAAGCTTTGGAAATCAATCATTATGAGTAAATGGTTCAATGGTGACTGCAATGATAACTCAAAAATAAAAAATAACAGTTATGAGTGTAGTTTATGGAGAGATATTTGGAATCTAAACAACCTTGTTCTTCATAATTCTAGGTGGCGCATCGGCAATGACACCAAAATTTGTTTCTGGAAAGATATTTGGCATGATAGAGAAACATTTTAATTAAGATTTTCAATGATTTATGTGATTGCTAGATACAAAAATATTTTAGTAAAAGATGCTGTCGAACTGAATCAATGGCAGTTGATAGTGTTTAAAAATTTGCAAGATTGGGAAATTGAGGAATATGAACATTTGCTCCAAACTCTGTCTCACATTCACCTAACTGACAGTAATGACAAACTCATATAGCAACACACCAAATCTAGTAATTTCTCAATTAAGTTCCTGTATAAGACTTTGGTCGGCAATATTCTACAAGTACAGACAAAATTTTCAGTTAATATTATTTAAAAATCGGGTGCCACTCCAAGAATTTCCTTTTTTGCATGGGAAGCAACAAAGAGCTACATTCTTACACTAAATAATTTAATGAAAAGAGGCTTTACAATTGTCAATAGATGCTTTTTTTGCAAAATAGCAATGAAACGTGTAAACACCTACTTCTGGGATGTCCGATCTCTCACGACCTCTGGTCTATTATTCTTGATCTCATGGGACTATCTTGGGTCAAACAGAAATCAATTTTGGATGAACTGCTTGTATGGGAAGGATTGAGCTGTCATAAGAAAACTTCTAGACTCGTCCATTTTACTATATTTGGGTCATTTGGGAGGAAAGAAACAATCGTGTTTTCGAAGGAAAAGAAGTCGACTTCAAAATTATCACTGACAACTAGTTCCATTATTTTGGATTCACTATTTTAGAACATAACATCGAATGTTTTGATGATCTTGGTTCTATAGTCGATTGTTTAATCAATCTATAAATTTTTTGTAAATAAGCAGTGCCCCCTTGACACCTTTACTTCAATACAATTTCATTTTTTATTTAAAAAAATAAAAGAAAAGGAAAGCTACAATTAATTGCAAAATGGTATATTTTACTTCATTATCCTTTAATCCAGTTTACTCTATTTATACATATTGTACCTTCTTTAACATGAATGAAGGACTAGTACATGGACGGTACCTCTTTGGTGCCCTTTTCTAATACATCTACTTGCTTTTATCTCGAAAAACATGAATGAAGGACCATGAATGAAAATAACCGGATGATTTTTTTTTCTAAAGAAGAGAAATTGGGCTTTAAGATTTCTTTTAATCTTTTCTTCTTCTTCATGGTTGATAGCCTGGAATGGCTAGGAATTGTTGGGAAAACTATTGGCAAACAAAAATTTGGGATTTATTAAACCCTACAAGTACAACACATTGCTCTAATAGTATGGTAAAAGAATAAAGGGAAATCTTGTAATTGTTACTATGTTAAGGAATAGTAGTACATTATTTATGAGATACTGAGGAATAAGAAAGAACACTAAAAATTGAATCTAAGTAAATAGGACATTGACTATAATATAACCTTTCTACATGAGACATTATAGGAAAAGACCAAGGAAAATGGGAATATATAGGAAATATTCCTATTCTCTAAGAGTTTGTTTTCTTGCAGCTTGATGAAAATCTGGAGCAGTGGCCACATCTGAACGAATTGGTTCAATGCTATAGGACTGACTGGGTGAAGGATGAGACGAAATATGGCCATTATGAAAGCATTGGTTCTGTTACATTCCAGAATCAGATATTTGAAGGTCCTGATACTGATATTGAGACAGGTAACTGCAAGAATTAGTCATTGCTCGTTTCTTGTTTACTCTTAGCTGCAGGTTGTAACATTTACTTTTGTTTCTTATATTTCTCCAGAAATGCGTCTTGCCAGTTCTAGGGGAACCAAGGCTGAAGATGCTACTGATGATGACATTCCAAGTACCTCAGGAAGGAAATTTACGGACTCAAATATCTCAAAGGTGGCTTTTGATTTAGATTTTCTCAACATTACCTGATGGGTTACATTTTGCAATTCTCTTTTTCTTACCATGTGAATTCAGGTACATTTTTGTGATAATAGCTTATGATTTTTTTCTTTTTTAATTTAATTGTCCGTTTATAGCATTTTGGTCAATCTCCCCTCCCTGCTTATGAACCGGCTTTTGACTGGGAAAATGAGAGGTCAATGATATTTGGCCAGAGGATTCCGGAAACCCCTATGGCGCAGTATGGCAGGTTTTTAAACAGATCTTGTCTTTAGCTGAACTTTTTTGTTATTTTCAAATTTATGTTTTCTAATAATTCTGATCCTTTCTTTCCTCCTTGAATGCTTTCAGTGGGTTGAGGATCTCAGTTAAAGTTTTGTCTCTTTCATTTCAAGCTGGCCTAGTTGGTGAGTTTTCTGCAGATTATGCTGGGTTATGTTTTAGTCGGATATCTAACCTCTTCTCTCTCTCTCTCTCTCTCTCCCCCCTGTGTTTTGCAGAACCTTTTTATGGTACAATTTCTTTGTATAATAGGGAAAGAAGGGAACAATTGTCAGAAGATTTCCATTTTAGTGTTCTGCCTACTGAAATGCAGGATGTAAGTCATTAAATCAATTCGGCAGTCTTGTTTTCTTATATATTTATCTTATGCCCATTTTCTATTTTTGGGTCTCGTTCAGTATGGCTTGTATAATACTAAGAAATTTGCCGTTTATCCTCATCTGTTGTCAGGTTACAATTTCTTCTGAACCTCGTGGAATTTTTTATTTAGATGCTCCATCAGCATCAGTCTGTCTTTTGATACAATTGGAGAAGCCTGCCACAGAGGAAGGCGGGGTTACCGCTTCTGTTTATTCACGTAAAGAACCTGTATGTCCTGGCACATTTGAGAATGTCTTTGTTACATTTGAGTTTAATCTTTCAATAAAGAAACATGCTGAATTTTCTTTGCCCTCAATACTGATAGATTTCTTGTAGCTCATTTTGCATGTTTATAACTAGTTTTGAATTTAATCCTGGCAATATTCTTTGGTTCTTTGCACTTGCTGTCACAAGGTTTGAGCCAGAATAATTAATTGTTTGTAACTTGGCTTTCAAAAAATATTTCTTATTCAATAAAAAAATTATTGTTTGTAGCTTTGGCATCTTTTCAATTTGGTGTTCTATTAGGGTTATTGTTTCTTGTTTAGCCACATTTCCTTCTTTTTTTGGCATGTTCGATGCCTATTTTATTTGAAATCGATTGGTGAAAAGAAAAAGTTTAGCTATTGATGTAGGATAAGTAATGGTAGAGCCGAGGGAAAATATGGGGAGGAAAACAGAAGACTATATAGATGAAGGGAAATAGAGGGGATAAAGGTGAGGATGTTAGAGAAGAAGAGAAGAATATAATATTAGGTAGATATGAAGAACTTGAGAGACAAAAAGTAATATGTAGAAGCATGAAACAGATTTGGTACAAAGTTATCAACTCCAAGCTTGCATAAATTGTTGGGAATTTTCTTCTGTTTCCTGTCTTCTCTATCATGAATTTACAATTAGCTTCTAGAAAGTAGTATAGAATGATTTTTGTTAATGTAGGAGGGCATTTAATCTCTATTTCATCTCCATCTTTAGATTTTTAGATTAAGTTCTTCATGGCGGGAAAGGATGCAAGTAACTTTTGTGCTAATTTTAGCCTTCAAGAGAAGAGCATTAGAATATGTAGAGGGAAAAATGGGAGAATGCAAACTTTAGAGTTCCTCAATTCCAGATCCTTCCATACATATGTGGATATGAAGGGGTGAAATTTTTTGAGATAAAAAGTGTGAATTATGTATTAACAAGGTACCAAAAAGGTATTACCCATGTACAAAAAATTTACAATTGGATTAGAGTGTTAATGACATTCTCAAAACCTTCATCACTAATAATGTCATGTCTTGACAATATATATTCAAAATCATGCCTTAACAATATATATTCAAAATAGTAAAAATATCTATTTTTCAATATATGGTGTACGATCTCTTTAGGGATCAATTGGGTGATTGCTGGTTGGGTGAGGGATGAGCTCTGGGCATAAGCGGATTTATGTAAAAAGAAAACTTATCTACATCTAATACCTTTATCTATTTTTTGGGTTATTTGGAAGGAGAGGAATGCTGGAGCATTTGAAGGAATTAAAAGGGAGTTTGTTAATATTAGAGATAGATGGATTCATACTTTTGGTTCCCTGGTTTTAGGTCATGATATCAATATGCTGGATGATTTTTAGAATGTCATTGATCTATTAGTTGACATGTATTTATTTTGTATATAGGTGGTACCCTCTTGGTACCATTGTTCATATCAATACTACATTTTTATTTTTAAAAAAATTGTTTTCTAGTAGTTGTAAAAAGAGAAAAGCTATACATTTTATTTCTTTAACTATCTTTTTGGTTATGTGGAAAGGAAGGAATAGAAGAGCGTTTGAGGAATATATAAAGTGAAGGATAGATGGCTACACTATTTTGACTCTTTAATTCTGAGTAGGACATTTATAGGATGGTTGATTTTGAGAATGTTATATATATACTTACTGAGATATAAATATTTGTATATTGGCGACACCCCTTCGGTGTTTTACTATTAATATACTGTTTATACTTTTTTTTTAAAAAAAATTGTTTGCTAGTTGATGATTATTGAGTGTGTTAGCTGCTTGACTTGACATAGTTTGAGGACCTTTCTGTTTTGGTGCATATTTTGTTCTCTTACTTCATTAGCTTCTTATCTTTCAACTGATGCTGCTAGAAGATTCCTATAAACCCAACTTTTTTCCACTGTTGAAAGATCAGTATAATCAATTCTTATTCTTTGCCCATTAAATTCTTCCCCATTAAGCGCTACAATAATATTTATCTTTATTGCTTGGATCTTGCTGTTGATGCCTCTTTATTTTCTGTCTTCTTCGCTTCTCTTGCAATTTTTGCTGCCAGAAAATTCCAGCAACTCTTTTTTTTTTTTATTTTGGGATAAAAGAAATATTTCACCATCTCTTTTGATATACATCAATCAATTTCAAAGCTGCCTACATCACTGGTGGAATTTTTACATTTTTAGTTACTGATATTTCCTACATTTGAAATGGTGTAATGATTTGCATGTCCTCTATTTGCTAACCAAACAGGTCCACTTGACTGAGAGAGAAAAACAGAAGCTGCAGGTGTGGTCTCGGATTATGCCTTACAGAGAATCCTTTGCCTGGGCAATTGTTCCATTGTTTGATAACAGCATTGGTGCAGCTTCGGGTGGGTCTGCTTCCCCTAGCAGTCCACTTGCTCCTAGTATGTCTGGGTCAAGTTCCCATGAGGGTGTCTTCGAACCCATCGCCAAGATCATGTTAGATGGGAAGCTAGGATACTCTGGTGGAAGCTCTGTTGTTGTTGAAATCTCTAACTTGAACAAAGTCAAAGAAAGCTACATTGAGGAGTCACTTCAGGTATGGTATTTCTCTGTTATTATTTTACAAGCTATGGGTGAATACTTAACTACTTTTTATTATTATATTACTTAGATTATTTCAAATCTGCTTTCCTTTGTCTCAAAGGAAAAATAGAAGTGATATTAAGAAGACATCAAAGGATTGCATTAGTTTCAAGGTGGATTCTAGGTCGAGAATTAGATTTTGGGATGATATGCAGTATGGCGATATTCCTCTGCAGAACAAATTCTCCAGTAATTTATCTTTGGCTGAAAGGAAAGGGGCTTTTTTTATGTTTTATTATTATTTTTTTCTTCTGATTGTAATTTGGTTATTTGGAGGCAAGTTGATTTTGAAGGGGATCTTTTTAGGAACTTAAATGACTGGGTAGAGGAGTATATTTATCTACTTTGCTTTCTTAGTTCCAAGTAGATGCAGCCTCTTCTGGAAGTTGCACCAGTTGGGAACCTTAACATGAACAATTTCTTCTCAATTCTCTGTACCTTTATGCCTTTCCTTGGAAACAAATTTGGAAGGAGGCCAAACATCCTTCCCACTGTCACCATGAGAATATGAGAAATTCTTAGTTTTGATAACCTTGGCAAGGGGTAAAGTTCTTTCAAATGGGTGCTTTATCATATTATATTGAGGTATGCTTTTGTCTATTGATTAGGGTACACGGTTTTTGACTTCCTCAAAGTGCATGTGGTGATGGTTGGTTATAAGGAGGATGAGCTATGGGCTTGGCATGTCATCTAAGGTGATAAGTACTACTGGGGTACTGGTTGAGTTATTTGAAGGAGAGGAATAAGAGGGCATTTGAGGATGTGTATGACTCTTTTAGACTAGTACAAGATCTTTCATTCCAAAACCTTCTCCTTTGTTTAAGGTCATCTGCAAATGAGGCAAAAGATTTGTCTTTTTGTTTAAGGATTATCTGCCAAACAAGGCGGAAAATTTTTAGGATCTTATAGATGATTTAACTACTTTGTAAATTCTTCTTTTGTATTTTGGTTGCACCCTCTTGGCGGTCTATATTATATATATTTATATACTCTTACTTTTTACTTATTTTTATTTTTATGAAAAACCAGGACTCAGTGAGGGTACTGCCCATGTTAAAAGACGATGCATAATAGTCTTGTTCAAAATCTCAAATAAGTTCCGTATGATAATCTTCATCAAGGATAGGATGGTCCTTAATGGAATTAATGGCCCTTAAGATTTGTAGTTCTACCATTATGAAAGCAAACACCTTAAAAAACCCTTTCTTCTTTTTTTTTTGGAGTGCGAACCAGAAGAATATATTAACAATGCACCTAGGGTGCAACCCAATTTCTCCTTTTTGACAAAAGAGGAAATATTATTAGAGATTAGAGATCAGAATGATACTACCATAAGGATAAAGTATCCTCTTAGACCTTGCGGACAAGCAGTAATAGAAGACCCACCCAAAAGAAACATACAAATAAATACAAGATAGGCTCCTGTGTTCTTCTCGGCTACTTCTTCATGCATAGCTGGCACACAGCAAGGGAGGAGTGGTTGAAAATGTTGATGCCAAGACCATATTTTCTTTTGATGATCTTGCTGATGGAAGGAGAACTTTTGCTTCATCTGCCACTGATATTGAATCACTGGTGGACTTGAACCATACATGCTTGGGTTTTCCATGAGGATCTATTAGGAGAATTGCTATATTGCAAATTGGATCAAAATCCTGCATGCTAAGGGGAAATTAAGGACCAAAGTGAGAGGTTACACGTCGCACCCTCCAACCAGGGGATTCTTGGTTGTGGAACAAAACTCTTTGGACATATTGCTTGTGGGGGAAGAGTTGATGACATTAAAGTGAGTGAGAATGGCAGAGATTTCTGATCAGCGATCATTTTATGGAAGAAGAGGTGGATTGGCTAGTTAGAAACCTTTAAGAATTTTATTGGAAGGGGAAGGTCCTTGGGTAAAAAGTATGGTGGGTTGAAAATACGCTCTGTGGTTGGCTTTAGGAGACAAGATGGGGACAAAGTTTTGGTCTTGATTATAACGAGAATGGAAGGACGCAGGAGATCTACATTCGAAAGGCTCTTCGGTGAGTGGCTGGTGGAGGATAATGGTTGCAAAGAGTGAAGTGTTGGGAAAAACTTCCAGTCCGCCATGGAAGGCCAAAGATATTGGCTGAAGATGTTCGGTCCCCGATCTAAATGGGAAGGTCAACTTATAGTCTCATGTGCCTTAATTGCAATTTTCTGCTCAATGCACCACTGTAGAGGCAACCAAAGAAACCCTTTGTTGAAGTGGTGAAGGGCACGGTTGTGAGGGCCAATTGGGTTGAGCAGACAAAAACCAACTATGAATCATGTTAAATAAATTTTAAATTCAAAGTGAGATTAAGCCAAATTAGCCCACATATACGGGCTAATAATTAGTGCTTCGCTCGAGCAAACCTATTTTGACTACGGTCAGGCAACTTGAATTCAGACGAGAGTCTTAAAGAGGAATTCAAGGGTGGAGGAAGGGAAGTGGAGCAAAAGTAGCAAGCCTAGTTTCAAGTGGCAGCGGAAACCCATGGCCCAGTCTGTTAAAAATAGGTTTAGATTGGAAATTAGGCAGAGGATGTAGGCGATGGGGGAAGAGGTTTCGATCTCTATGAGTAGTTCAAAGAGGAGATTGAAATAGAGGGCCCCAGTGATGTAGTAGACAATCTTTGATGGGTGTGTGGAAGAGACAAGCGACACGATGAGCATGAGTGTGTCAGAATTTCTCATGGGGCAAAGATCAAATGGAAAGAATGAAGTGATTATGCCTTTGGTTGTCATTCGGAAAGACAAAGATAAAAGGGTGTGGATAAGCAAGAACGGGGAAGACATAAAGGATGCTAGGCTAGTGGCAATGATGGGGGGAGAAGGATGAGAATTTTGATAATGGACTCCAAAGGGTCCTAAATAATTTTGGGAAAATATGTACATTGTTGGAAATAAGTTTTCATGGTTTTGAGGAAAACAATCTTTCTAGAGCTCTTGAAAGTAGAAGAGGTGAGAAGATAAGTGCTAAAATTACTAAGTCAACAACAGAGAAAAAAAAAATGGTCAGACATGAAAATAGAGCTGAGAAAACACCATATATCTATTAATTATGACAAGATTAGCAAGGGAGAGAAGGGCAAGAATGGGGGACAATCAATAGTGTTAGTATGTAAAACATAATCGTCTTACAGAATATAAGAGGTAAGAGGTTTGAATGATTTAAATAAGAGGGTAGTGATCAAAGGTGCATGTCTAGATAGAAGCCAGATGTGATTTGTTTTCAAGAAACAAAATTGGAGACCTCTTTAAATCAGATTAGTTGTCTCATAGCATCTGGTAAGTGTGGGTGGTAGGTTGGAGAGACTTGTAAACAAATGGGGTTGTTAACCCTCGATTACCCCATTAATTCTCGACCTTTATATCTAACTCATCTCGTCTTCGTTTTTTTTTTGAGATAAAAAATGTGAAATATGTATTAATAAGGTACCAAGGGGACACCATCAGTGTATATAAAATTTACAATTGTGTTAGAGTATCAATAACATTCCCAAAATTCTCAAACCGAATAATGTTATACCCTAACAAGATAGATCCAAAAGAGTAAAACCATCTCTCAATCTATGATTTTTTACCTCTTTACTCTCAGAAGCTCTATAATTCTCCTCCTTCTATAGGACCCAAAAAATAATTAATGGAGTCAATTCTCTCTCTTTTGATCGATCTCGCCATTACCCAATTAATTCCCAACAGACCATATATCATGCTTCACAATTCATAAGTTGTAAGATAGCACAAAAGGTATTTAAAATGGAAGATTGACTGCTTTGCATCCCAACACTGTAGCAAGATGGCTCTCATCACCTCTATCACTTGTTCTGGCCATTTCTGACTTGTTCAAATTACTATTGAGCCCAAAGACTGCTTGGAAGTACAACAGAACACACCTTAAGTGTAGGAGAATCCTCACTTCAGGATGATAAAAGATCAAAATGTTATCTGCAAAAGGATGTGAGATCTCAGTAGTATTTTCTTCTCTACCCACAGAAACACCTCGCACCAACTGCAGATTCTTGGCCTTTGTCATCAAGCCTTTCAAAGCTTCCATAAAAATTATAAACAATAGTGGAGAAAGAGGATCACCTTGTCGATGCCCTCCATTTATAAGAACAATAAAAGATGTAGTAGATATACAAGTATGGATCCTGTTTTTCTATTTCTGCCCAAAACCCATTCTTCCCAATATGTAATCTACTAAATCCTAGCTTACATGATCATACGCCTTCTCCATGTCAAGTTTACATATTAGCCCCTCCTTCCTCCCTGCCATCAAATCATCCACTATTTCATTCGTCGCCATGAGTGCGTCTATAATCTACCTACTCTCCACCAAAACATGTTGACATTCCCCCTATTACATCACCAAATACTCTCGACAGTTTTTTAGCCAATACTTTAGTAATAAGTTTATAAATGCAGTCTACTAAACTTATAGGTCTGAAGTCTTTGATATCCTTTACACCTTCCTTTTTTGCAATGAGAATAAAAAAAGTTGTGTTTAATGATTTTACAGACTTACCAAAATCATGCAGTTCTCTAAAGAGTTCCATCACATCATCCTTGATAACATGGTACAATTGTTGTAAAAATTTTATATTGAAATCGTCCGAACATTGAGCTTTGTCACCATTGCACAATTTCAGACTCTCTAAAATCTCATCCTTAGTGAACTCTGTTTCTAGCAACTATTTGCTATCTTCAGAAAGACTATTGAATCGCATCCCATCTAATCTAGGCCTTAACCCAAAATTTTTCTCATACAACTTGAGGAAGTATCCATGAGCAAACTCCCTCATATCATTATTACTCTTGACCCTCTTCTCATCAATTCATAACTCATTAATATAATTGCATTTCCTTCTATGGCTAGCCGAAAGATGGAAGTATTTTGTATTATTGTCTCCTTCTTTCAACCAGTTTTTTTGGATTTTTGTCTTGAAGAGGTCTCCTCCATATTGATTTTGCTTGCCAACTTCCCCTTCAAAGGATATCTTTTTATCCTCTCCTCATCATCCAAACCGCCCACTCCCTCTCTCTTGTCAAGCTCATCAATCTACAAAACTCATGTTATTGAATTCTACAAAACTCATAGTGAGCTCCTTCGTCTTTCATTGTTCGTCAGGTCGGCTCCATCTAAACTTCAGAGTTAGAATCTCCTCAATGTCTGGATCTGATGCCACGACAACTGCCTGGGCTTCCTCTTCCATAAGGACCATTGCGAGATCACTACCATTGTAGTCACTAGCTCCCGTGACATCGCCTCTACGGACCTCCTCCTCCAACATTTCACGCATAGTAATAGCAGAGGACAGAGCTTCGTCTTTCAACTTCGACTGACTCTCCTGAGACAACACCTCGCCTGGCCATTCTCTCTGCACACCATCAACAACATTTCCTCTTCCTCTCCTCCAATTTTGCCTCCTCTTTAGAACTGTCTTCGATCGGTATATTTTCACACCTAGACCGCTTCAAACCCGACAACTCATCCCGAGTCGGAATGTTACCCACAGGCCTCCACCAGTCTTTTAATTTTGGCCTGTTTTTCCTGGCTTAACCTCTCTCAGACTGGGGTCCACAATCCATTTCTCTTTTTCTGCTCGGATATGTCGTCTCCTCCAATTAGACCCAACCAAAGTTTCACGAATTGGACGAAATGACTCAGCCCACCAATACCCCGAGCTTCAAAACGACTTGCATTCCTTGCATTTTAGATACTCCCCCTATTTTGAATTTTTGGATCAATCCAATCTGTTTCCCTCCTGGGTCACGTTTGCCCTACCTACTTTTGCCGCTACCCCCTGGTTTGGAGTGCCGCCTCATAGGATTGTGGTCCTCCTACGTCCGCCGAGAAATGAGTGGGCATTGCACGGTGGGGACACTAAAGGATGCTTTCCACGGTGCTGCTTAGCCCACTATTACATAATTTCCAGCAATCCTCTCATTTTTCACTTTACCACTAGGGTTGACAACGGGCCAATCTGCGAGTTAAAAAGTCGATGTCATGAATCTCCTCCAGCCTCTCCCATGCTCTGCCTCCGGAATAAAAATTCTTTTCGCATTTTTACCCCATAGCACAGATAACACCAGGTACAATCCTCGTTTGTTACTGACAAACAAGATCCGGGGTTCAAGATTCTGTCGAATGAAATGCTTTGCCACAATAGAAATCCTCAAGAGCATTCAGAAGCCATCCTACCTTCGCCTTGTCTATGGAAATTGAAGTTTGAAATCCTCGCCCATTCTCAATCCATCCATCCTCTTGCCCCTACTAACTAAATCGAACGACTTGTTATCAATTATTAGGAATTTTATTCTGTTTTGAGCCATATTCCCCCACAAAATGGTCGGCCCCATTGGCCGACCGGAGGCCGTCGAAGAGAAAAGCTTCACTCTCTCTTCACTCTCTCTCTCTCTCTCTCTTCACTCTAAAAATTTCTCTCTTTTTCCAAGCCATCTCGGCTTTGTCTATCACCTGCTCAAATACATTTTTTAATGAAAATAATATGCTAAGTTGGTCTTTAGAAATGAAATCCTTAGTTGCCAACTCATCCAAACTTGACACCAAAAAATCTCTTTCTACCTTGTTCCTACATTCCCAAATGTCTCTTATTACATGTTTAAGCTTACTTTTCTGGTGTGGAGTTTTTCAATAAATGTGTACCCAAGCTGGAGTTTTTCTAGTGTCTCTTTCTACCTTCTTTCACCAATCTTTCACATTGTTTAGAAAACCAAGCTGTTGCATTCACATATTTTCAAATTGAAAAGGAGCAGGACTCCAATTCATGCAATAAGAATCAAGGACAAATGAGAAATTGTTTGACACAGGGTGCGGGAGGATCTCTTTCACCAGATTGGAAAATATCCTCTTAGTGACATCAAGAATTGATTAATGTGAGGGGAATAAATTCCTAGCCTATCAACTATGTAAACTGGGCATTCACAATAGAAAGATCCCTAACTCACAGTCCTGAATAAACTCATTAAAGCCTCTTATGCTACCTGTAATTCTAGGTCCTCTCGGTTACAGCTAGTGGCCCAAACAACTAAACACAAACATTACAATTTCCCCTAGTATACCAAAAAAGGATTATACAAGCTTGAGAGGCAGGAAAATTCTTCCCAAAAGAAGGATCTAATCCTTTGGTTATTAGGCCAATAAACACATTAAACCACCAAGTCCCTTTCCTTCTCATGCCAACACAAACCATCAAAGAGACACTCCTTAATTAACTAAATCCAATTAGCGAATCTTGAGGCTCAAGAAGAAGAAATTTCAACCCGATAGTTAACTCTCGATTCCCAAATACCGCGAATCACTATATTATTCGTAGAGTCCCTTTTGGTTTCCTGGATCATGTCTATATTTGGGTTCGCCTTAGAAATCACCTCTTTAACTTTCATGTCTATATGCTCCCAATCCCTTTGACATGCCAACTCACTATCTTCATTTAGAACTAACTCTATCGCTCATTCCTCCATTGATAATAAGAGAAGCATCAAGAGAGATAGTATCATCCAATATCTCACACAATCTCAAATAAAGCACCTTTGTGATAATCTTATAGATATGGTTATCGAGCTTATAGGGTAGAAATTAGAAATTCTTTTAGAGCCGTCCTTTTAAGGCTCCTAAGTAACAAATGTGGACTTTATACTCTTGACAAAAAAGCAATTGAGGTAAAATTTCTTAAGCATCCTCATAAAATTAGGTTATGTGCAATTCCAACAGATTTAGAAAAAAGCAGTAGAAAATCCATCGGCTGAGGAGCTTTATCAAGATAAAGGTCCATAGAGCTTTCTTCAACTTTTCCTCAAGGAGAAGTGTCTCCAGCCTACTATTCCTTGCTAGTTTGATTCCAGTCAATACCCTCGTACTATTTCTATCCTCATTATATAATATTCTATAAAATTAGGTATTGACCTGAAAAAGAATATTGTTAAAATTATCTCTTTAACCTTTTTTTTGGGCCATTTAGAAAGAAAGGAATAAGAGGGCATTTGATGATATTGAAAGGGATATTAATAGACTAAGAGAGTTATGTTTTAATTATTTTGGTAAGATTGTGCAGAGTCATGACATTATTAGAGATGAGAATTTTAAGAATGTTATTGATACTCTAACAACTTTGTAAATTTATAAATAGATGGTACCCCCATTGGTACCTTGTTAATATATATTTACACTTTTTATCTAAAAAAAAAAACATTCTATAAAGTTTGTGATCTCGCGCCCTATGCATTGTATTGCATGCAAAAGCACCATATTGTTTCATTGAGTGTGAGTGAAAGTATTTTGGCTATTGACGTTAGCTGCCACTTCACAAGTTGCAGTTTCTTCATTTTTCTTGTGTTTACTGGCATGATTTTGGTGCTTTACTTTATGTTGAGTTTATTTTGCCGACATAAAGAGAAAGAATATGCTCATAATTGTTTTTTTTTCTGTAACATGCTGCTAATTAAGAACTTATAATGCTGTTTTTTTGGAAATAACTTATAATGCTGTTTTATCTTCTTGATTGTTGCTTCGATTCAATAGGATCCAAAGCGCAAGGTTCATAAACCTGTGAAGGGCATTTTAAGGCTGGAAATTGAGAAGCATCAGACTGTCCAAGCTGACACAGATTTATCAGAAAGTGGCAGTGTGACAAATGATTCAATTGACCCTGCTGAGCATGTTGCTGATTTGGCATTTGCAAAGTGCTCAGGTGGTGGTTTTGACGTGCCTATGATTGGCAGCTCCAAGAGCAACTTTAGGGATGGGAGGGACACTTCTGGAAATGTGCCAAACATTTGTGGAAATCCAGATTCTGCTACTGATGATGTAAGTGATACACCTCTTTCTCCTTATATATTTAGATTTGCATGTATATATCAGTCATACCCATGCAGTCTAGTTCTTCAGATCATTGATCTTTCAACTTTCTCTCATTTGATTTTTACGAGAAGTTGAAGTGGAAATATGCCTCAAATAATATATTTACAATAATATTCTGGGAACTGAAATGCTTTCTCACTTGACTCCTCTACTAAGCTTTAACAGCCACTTTTGGTATTTTCTTTGCTATAAAATTATGAGCAGTAGTCCTGGCCGAAGGGTTGGAGCAATTTTGATGGAGTTTAGGAAGGTTTGAAATTGCAATCAAGAGGTTTCTTAAAATATTTTATCCAAATGGTAAATGTGTTGGATTGCCTTGCTGTTATCTTGGTCCTTCATATTGTTAACCCTTATATTCATCACACCAGGGCAGTTAGTGCAATGGTCATTAACCTGCGTTCTTTGGAAGTGGCCATAGTTCATGTCTTGGGCTTGGTGTTGAGCAGAAAAAAAAAGAAAATCATAATGGTCACTGTCCGAGCTTTATGCAACAACTGATTTTTAAATTCAAGTAACTATGCCCCTTTTTTAGTAAATTATATGGAAGTCCTTAAGTTTTTGTTATAGTTATAGCTTAGTCCATTATGTTTTTATAAAAAACTTGTTCTTTTTTGAAAAAGTTATTCAATTTGGTAAAATCTCTCTATAAATATTTAATGATAGTTGCATTATGAAACAATCACTTCACTATGAAATAGTAAACAACAACATTATAAAAACACAAAAATGGTTGGATTTAGGTTAAGATGGTTGGTAAAAGAATAACAAGAATGTAAAACGAAAAAAGAGTGTCTATGAGAAACAATTTAAACTTTTTTTTAAATTTTTTTTCAAAAGTTCTACTACAAACAAGAGGTTATTATCTTAAGGTTCCTCATGTGCTATATGCTATTATCTATTGATAAGATCAATTTACATATATTATTTCTTATATATATATATATCTATAATTCTACAAGCAAATGCTTGCGTGGGCATATGTGGGTCATACATTCTTGATAAGTTACATAGGGTCCTTGATTTTGAGGTATAATTACAAATTTATAGATTATTTTTCAAAAATAACAATTTAGCCCCTGTATATACTAATTTTAAATTATTTGGTGCATGATATATTGATGTGTACACTTCAACTATGCCTACATGTATTTTTGCTTTTCCTTTATCATATAAACTAGAACTTCTATCATCAATAAGGGCATTGATCTCGTTATTCAAGTTTTCAAGGGGCCTAAGGCAAAGGGACCCTCTTTCCTCCTATTTTTCCTTGTTATGGAAGAATTTGGTAGAATGATCCTCAAGGCTAGAGATGAAATCGTTTCAAGGAAATGAGTTTCCAAACAATATTCCATCTTTTTCTTTTTGTTGTTGAATCCCTTCTATTTTGTAAACCAAGAAGCAATGTGGGGTCTAGAAGTAAGCTTGGATAAGTCATAACTAATCCCCATTGGAGAAGGTGTTCAGTTGGGAATTCTTGGGTGCAAGGTTTTTCCTTCCCCATCAAATTTCTTTGTGTTCCTTTGTGTCAAATTGCAAGGAAAGGGGGTTGGGATCCGTCATAATAGGGTTGAGAAGAGGCTGGCGACTGGTGAAGATACCTTACTGAAGGGAGGTAGATTTTCTTTGATCAAAAGAACTCTTTCTAGCCTTCCTATCCATTCATATCCCTGTTCCCTTGCCTAGGAGTGTGTTGATAGGCTTGAGTAGATCTAATGTAAATTCTTTTTTGGTTATGCCATGGAGTAGAGATGTTTTCACCTTGCAATGAATTGGGATACCACTAAAATGGTTGTTTTTTAAGGGGTGTTAGGTATTCAGTCTCTTCTTTTATTGAATACGGCTTTAATGGCCAAATGGCTTTGGCCATTTCCTAGTTAGCTGGGGGATTAGATTATTATTTCAAATAGAGAAGCCTATGGTATCAATTTTTTGAGGGGCAATGGAAAGGTAAGGAGTAACTTGATTATTTTGTGATTTTCAAATTAAAACTGAGGAGAGATTGAGTGTTTGGAGGATGTGTGGTGTAGGGAGCTTACTTTAAAACCTAGAATCCCCACTATCTACGGCCCAACCAGATTTAAAGAGGCCCAAGTGAATGACTGTTAAGAGATGAACTAAAGAGGTTTTCCTTTGAATATTGTGCTTTTCCACAACCTTAATGACTTGGTGCTGTATGAGATGTTATCATTGCTAGTCTTTTATGACTTCTTCACTGTTCATCCATTTAGTGAAGATGTGCTAATTTAAAAGCCTTACAAGAGTTGTTCTATCTTTGTGAAATCTTATTGTCTTGCTTTTTTGTTGCGATTTCGTTGTTGACAACTTCCCTTGGAAGCTAATTCGAAATTGTAAAGCTTCTTCCAGTGTGGCCTTTGTCGTGTAGGAGGCCACCTGGGGACCCATTTTAACTATGGATTATTTAAGGAGAAGAGTCTGCATTATTTTCAACAATTACCTTATTGTCTTGGAGATTATGAATATTTGAATAATCTACGTCCAGGGGAATGGCTTAAGAAAAGAAGCTAAAACCACTAGGAAAGAGGTTACTTTTGTTTGTGGGATGTTTGGCTACCACACAACTCTCAAATCTTTAACAATAGGCATACCAATTTTTGCGGCTTGTGAGTTAGAGTTACTCTTTTGGCTTCTTTATGGGCCAAAGCACATGGACATTACTCCAACACAAGCATATTGGATTTACACTGTGACTGGGCCGCATTTATTTATAGTTAATAGTTTGTAGCCATTTTTTTTCTTCCCATAAGGAATTGCGGATTTTGATTTCCCACTTTTTGTGCATTCTTGAGGATGGTGTCTTATTCTCCAGCGATATTTTCTTTCCCTTTCTCAATAATATTTCCGTTTCTATCGAAACTAAATGAATATTCAAGCAATCTCCTTTTATGGTGCGCATCAAGGAGAAGGCTATGGGATTAGGCTTCTATCTTATTTGGCTTCCTGTGGGTATGAGTGGTTTTATCAAGAAAGCTCCTTTCTTTGGAGGGTATTGAAGCTGCCAAGGACAAGAACAATTACTGGCGCTTATTCCTCATTTCATTTTCAGAAATATATGGCTAGAAATGAATAAAGATATTTGCTGGTCATGTTTCTAGCTTTTGTAGAATCAATGAGTTTGGTTTCTGACCCTATTGATTTTGTTTCTGTCTCTCCTCTCCTCTCCTTGTGCTTGGTGGCACCAATATAAGTTATATGATGCATGTTAATTCTTTTAACATGGAAACTGGAGCAAAATTTTGCCGATGTTTGTCACAAACAGACTGGGTCCTTTTTTTTAAAATAATAGATTAAGTTATCAGTACACGAACGTCAGGTACCTCTACAAAATTTACCATTCCCTTTTACATGCCAATTATAATTGGCGTGACATTTTTGGTTGTTGTTACCTCTAGATAACTTGGAATGATTCATTGATGTATTTGATTGAGCTATACAGTTCAGACTCTATTCGCGGTAAAGTATGTCATCGGCCACTTGATTAAGATAAAGCTGACATGATTACATACATATCGTTATTTCTGCCGTAGTAGAGTTGCATGAAATATAGTAGCGTCTTTGCAAAATGGTACCTACTTTGTACTTTCTTGGTGCCTTTGAATATAATTATTTTTCTTCTAAAAAAAAGGAAATGATGTTGTAATGAAAATTTCCTTGTGATAAAAATATTGAAATGATATTTTTTGTGTGTTTTAGTACTATAATGTAGAGTTGCGTAACTTATGTACCTATACTTTCTATCTATTACTTCATTTATGCATAGTGATTACAATATCCATCTTCCAGTTTCAAGCTTTTGACTTCCGCACTACAACGAGAAATGAGCCTTTCCTGCAGCTTTTCCATTGCCTTTACGCATATCCTTTAACTGTTAGTTTGAGTAGGAAGAGGAATCTATTCATACGGGTTGAATTAAGGAAGGATGACACCGATATCCGTAGACAGCCCTTGGAGGTAAATTGTGTTGATAATTATTTATTGTGAAAAGGCTCTGTGTCTCCTTGCCTTATCTTACTTGTTACATGATGGCTGATAATTTGACAAGGCTATGTATCCAAGAGAATCGGGTTCATCACTTCTGAAGTGGGCTCACACACAAGTAGCTGTGGGAGCTAGGGTGGCCTGTTACCATGATGAGATTAAGATTTCTCTCCCTGCCATCTGGACACCATTGCATCATCTCCTGTTCACTTTCTTCCATGTTGATCTTCAGACAAAACTAGAAGCTCCAAAACCAGTATGTTGAAGCACCTGTTTTTGTTGTATAACAATTTCTTCTTATCTTATTTCTAGGGAGATCTTATATCTTCTTCATTGAATATTCAGGTAGTTATTGGATATGCATCGCTTCCATTATCTACACATGCTCAGTAAGTATATGCTATTTGATTTTCTTATCTACACATGCTTGCATTTGCTCCTAGAACTTGAAAGTTCTGCTATTACTTTATCCTCATTCTTTATAATCTCCTTCATATTTTCTTTTCCTTCGTATTACGTTTTTCATTGTTCCAGAAAGTCATTCTGGTCATTGCGAACTTCTTGAAGATGGTTAAAAAGGGATTAGATAGAGAGTCAAAGACAACCTGGTGAGACACCACCAGATAGCTCTCTTCTTAACCCTCTTTATTCCTAGCAATACTAAAACATTTGGCAACTGAACCATAAGAGACTGTCCCACCGAAAAAATTCCACCAAACTTGCTAAATTCCCAGACCTCACTTTAAATTGAATACAGCGTAGAAATTCTTCCAATCAGCTCTAATCCACTTCCATAAACGTAATCCAAGGAACTCCCTCGTCTAGTACCCACAAATTCCTGATGGAGAACATTCATGCAGATGGACTAATTGTTTCACTAGCTACCTGTAACTAAGAATCTTCTAGGAAATAATAGAGACTAATCTCTAAATGTTTTACCAATGGTGAAGCACTTTGATAGACCAAATTGAGGGACTCCCTCCTGTCTTGTTATGCGGATGGTTTAGTTGTTATACTAGTTGTCAATACCTAGAAATCTTTTTGGGAATAATAGAGACTAATCTCTTAATATTTTGTTAATGTTGAACTAATAACAATAAATATACTATTGGTACATGATGGCAACCAAATCCCTTTGCATAGTGGATGAAAAATTTCCCCTAAAGAAGCATGGGTTTTAGCCCAAAGAAAAGCTCATCTTTCCCTTATATTATCATATGACCAAGATCTTTACTTAAGAAATAATCAAGTATTCTCTTTCTTTCTTAATACAATCTTTTTTTTTTTTTGAGAAGTAATATAATCTTATTCTTTTCTATGAAAGTTGATGATTTTCATTGTTAATTACCTGCATAACTAGATATTCTTGAAATTCCTGGGAAATAGATTTGAATATTATATTTCAATTATCTGTATTGTTTATGGTATTCTGTTTTTTTTTTATGCTCATAGAACTTCTAGTGGTTGTGTTTTCATTTTTTTTTTGCTTTCGGTCAATGTGTTATTTTTATTATTATTAATAATTTTAGAATCGGTCATTAAATGCTTAATTTCATGATCAGGTCACGATCTGAAATCTCCTTACCTATAATGAGAGAGCTGGTTCCACATTATCTTCAAGATACTAACAAGGTATATTTAGGAAATATTGTTCTATCTATATCTATATCAATATAAAGAAACTATTTTTTTTTTAATTTCCAAAAAAATATCAATATAAAGAAAGGAATGACTATAAACGAAATGATGACAGTTGGCAGGGTACAAAAATTAGAAAAACGTAGTATAAATGGTGTCATATGTTTCATGATTACATACTGTAAGTAGAGGGTGGTATTCCAGAATATTGTTAAGACTGTACGGGAAGAGGATGTTGAAAAGAATATGCACGGGAATAGATGAATTTTAGGAATGCATCAAATGAAGAGTGAACAATAGGGGAAAAACCGGTTTCTGGACAGACTTTTAGCTAAGAAAGAGAGTGCTCAGTTGGGTTGCTGAGGATAAGTTGGCTGATGGTTGGGCCGGTGAGGGATGAGATTTGGGCTTGAAAGGAATTAGTGGTGGAAAAAAAACATGTGGATCTCATCCCTCTTGCTATATTTGGGTGGTGTGGAAAGAGAGAACATGAGAGCTTTTGAGGGGGTAAATAAAGATTTTGATAGGGTTAGAGTTAGGTGGTTCCAATCCCAGAGTTTTTTAGTTTTGGATTATCCTTTTTATTCAACTGAGGATTTTGGGAACCTTATTGACATCCTAATTAATATGTAAATAATATATACATGGGTTGACACCCTCTTGATACTTGTGAGTTAATGAAATATATTATTCTTTTTATTTTAAAAAAGGAGGGAGGGAGGGTAGGTGCTCAGAGATCAATTTTCCTAGATCTTTGCTATTGCATGACACAAATATATATCAGCTAATGAATCATTCGGAAACATTGGAGGGGAAAGGGAATGTCATGTGGAAGTATTGAGAAACCTTAATGATTGAGAGATTAATGAGTATGAGTCCCTTCTCATATCACTGTCACTAGCTTATCTGAACGAGAGTAATGATTAGCCTGTCTGGAGCCTCAATGTCTTAGGGACATTCATGGTTAAGTTTTACTATAACTATTTGGTTAAGAACGAATCCACAGAGACTAGCTTTTCTTTTCGACATATCTGGAAAGTGAATGCTCCTCCCAGAATTGTTTTTTTTTTCTTCGGAGGGAGGGGATGAATTCTCACTATTGACAAGTTCATGAGAAGAGGAAAGATTATGATGAACGGATGTTTTCTATGCACGAGGATGAAGGAGTCTTGTAATCACATCTTCATGTGGTGTCCCCTTATGTATAAGTTATGGGCAATTGTGTATGTGATCTAGGGGATTAGTTGGGTAATGGCGGCTACTATAAGGGATAAGATTTAGGTTTGAAAGGGTATTAATAGTGGGAAGAAACACGTGAGTCTCATTTCCCTTACTATAGTTTGGGTGTGTGGAAAGAAATAGGAGAGTTTTTGAGAGGGTGGAAGCTGATTTCAATAGGGTTAGAGATAAATGGGTCCAGATTTTGGACTTTTTGGTCATGGGTCATCCATTGTACTCCATGGAGGATTTTGACTTGTAAATAGTTTAGTACATGAGTTGACACCTCTTTGGTGCTCATAATTAATGATACATGCCATACTTTTCGTTTTTTTTAAAGATATTCCTGAAAACAGTTGAGGTTTTGGTGGGAAGCCATGATGCAATATTAGATAGCTTCCTTTGTTATTTTATGCCATGATGATTAATTGTGGTTCTACTACTGGATATTTAATATTCTGATCTGTAAATGTAGGAGAGGCTGGATTATTTGGAAGACGGAAAAAATATTTTCAAGTTGCGGTTACGACTTTCTTCGTCTTTGTACCCTGTTAATGAGCGCATTAGAGATTTCTTTTTGGAGTATGATCGGCACACACTACGAACAAGTCCACCTTGGGGTTCAGAACTTCTTGAGGTATTCATCGGACCTATTTGTTATTTTCATGTCTACTTTGTGCCACATTTTTGATAATTTTTGGTAGAATTTCCAATATTTTATTGCCTCAATATTTCCTGAATTTTCTATGGAGGCTTAATATTTTCAATTATGTTTGAATTACCTCTAGTGGATAAATGAATCTAGAATGGTTACTAGCTGGCATGTTGAACATAATAAAAGCTTTTAAGTGTTCGTAATAAGGCAGACAGTCCATTAACAGGAGAAGTATGTAGGAATAGGAGCTTCACATCGAAAAAGGAGCAGGATTAGTACAAGGATGCACATATGTTTGAAATTATTAGTCAGGTTTGCTATTTCTCATGGAGGTGGCATTGATTCTAATAGCCATTCATTTTTCCTAAGTTATAGGTCATAAAAGGTCATCTGTTCTGCGAACAAAGATTGCTGAAATTCAGAAAAAAAGGGTTGCTTGAGTACTTACAACGCTTGGATATCTTTTATTCTCACCTGCAAGGCCAAGCTTTCAATCAAAGATTAGGGAAGGGAATTATACAAAGATGAGGATGAGAAATCCTTTATAGACCTCCTGAAAATGGAGAAACAGAAGGCCATGAAAAACACAACAATCAAAACAAAATAGACTCCCAGTATCTTTGTAGAATGGATAAAGAAATGTCTCCAAAGGAATTATGGGCATTTGCCCGAAGCGAGGCCAGAGAAGTTAGTTTCTCCCAAGGAACTTGAGGTGTATACTGATCTAAACAAAGTCCTTGTGTTATCTTTTAACCACAAACCCACAACCTGGCAAAATTAGCACCTGTCTATAAACTTCTCAACTCCCTTATGCCAACACCGTGAAGATGAGAACCCAAGAAACACTATATAGATTGTGGACAAACCCAGATATGAAACAGTTTAGTCTAGAGCTTCAAAGATATCACACAATGTAGGAATAGGTGGCCAAGAGATTCATTTATTTTATGGCACATTACAGAAATGTCTAAAGAAAGATACGGCTAGGCTTGCAAACTTGCAACAAATCATTTATATTGAGTTTATTTCAAAACAACCATCCAAGCAAACACCTTCATGTTTGAGGGAATTTTAACCTTCTAAAAGAAACCCAATATATGATTTTGGTTAAGGGTAAGATAATCGAGAAAGGACTTACATGAGTAGGAACCTGAATGATTTAGTGTTCAAATTTTGTTTTCTACTTGTCCTGACAAGAAACAAGGTTCAAGGAAATGAGTTAGTGATAACATATTGTTGGCAAGTGTAAAGTGTATATTTAGTAAGGTAAAGGGTATTTATTTAAAAAAAAAGTAGGATAAAGGGTATATTCGTAATATATCCCACTTGTTGTAATAAATTGTATTTCCCTTTATTGCTCATATAAATCCATATATATAGAGTCCTAATATTCAATAAACTACGTACTTTAATTCTCCATTTAGTATTAGAGCTATAAGTTGATAAATCGTAGACTCTTTTACAAATCTTATTCAACCTTCATTGTCAAGATAAGAAAACCCTAAAGGGGGCTAGCCATCATAATTAACCACAACCTTCTACACTGGCCACCATGAACTAGCCATCAGCGTCCAAGATCGACCTTCATCACGAGCAACAACAACCCAATTACATGACCTTTTGCTTAGCTTTTAGCAAGCCGCATGCCCCATCAAGTTTTCCCATGCGTGCCTCCAGTCACTTCTAGTTGAGTTGCCGTGCGCTTGCCTCTTGCAGTATGCATCCCTAATTGCACTTATTCTAGCCAACATATTTGCGTCTGATTGACCCTCATCGCCAGGTCCAACTGCCAAGCAGTGCCTCCTGTAATTGCCAGCATGCCAACCAATGTTAGTTGCACTTGTTCTTGCCTAAAGCAAAAGATGTTTGAAACTTTTTTGTTTTGAAATAAAAAGTGTAAAAGTATTATTAACAAGGTATCAAGGGGGCACAACCTATGTACAAAAAATTTACAAGTGTATTAGAGTGTCAATGATATTCTCAAAATTCTCATCCCTAATAATGTCATGCCTTAATAAAATAGATCCAAAATAATGAAAGCATCTATATTTCAATCTATGGTTCTCAACTTCTTTACCTTCAAAGGCTTTAAGGTTTCTTTCTTTTCAAAGGACCCAAAAATTGGTCAATGGAATAAGTTTTACAAATTCTTTTTTTTTACATTCTCCATCCCAAGCCCAAATTTCCTCTTTAACAGACTCCGCCATGACCCAATTGATACCCAATAGACCATGCTCCACAGCTCAAATGCTAAAGGACACAACAAAAGGATTTGGTTATACGATTCTACTGCGCTTTTGCATAAATAGCATCTGTTGATCATGGTCTGCCCTCTAGTCATCAACTTGTCAATAATCAAAATGCATCTCCGACATGCTTCCCATGCAGAAAAGGCAATTTTAGGAGGCACCTTAGACTTCCAAATTTGCAGAGTGGGGAAACTATGACCCCTGGTTTGCCCATTCCGAATAGTATGCTTATAATAGGATCTTATTGAGAAGTCTTTAGATTTGCTCAATTTCCATGTAATTGTGTCCTGGCTAGAATTGATATGTTGAGATGCAAGTAACCGTAATAAGTCTTCATATTCACTGACTTCCCAATTATTGAGATTCCTATAAACATTCACTGTCCATTCAGTGCCATCATTGGAGCGCCTATAAGCCTCCTCAATCAACATATCTTTTGATTATGCTATGTTATGATCCTCGGGTACTTACTCATGAGACACTCACCTTCTAACCAATCATCCCAACAAAACCTAATTTTATCCCCTCTACCAAGTTTCCATCGGATACACTCCTTGAATCTAGGCCACTCCATCAGAATTTTCCTCCACAAACCCAATCCATGCGGTCTTCGAGCCTTCTCACCACTCCAATTCTTCTCCACCCCACCGCACTTAGCTTCAACGATCCTCCTCCACAACCTTACCTCCACCTTCATAAATCTCTACAACCACTTACCCTAGAGAGCAACATTCAATTCCACTAGTGATTGGACACCCAACCCACCTTGGTTAAAAGGTTTTTTGACACCCCAAAGAAAGCGGCATTGTATAACTTCCAATCTCCTGGCAACTTTTACAAGGATCGTCAATGTTGACAAATAATAAATGGAGAGATTGATAGGCGTGCTTTTGATTATTGTGTGCCTTCCACTTTTTTTAATCAAAAGAGGCTTGAAACTTAATTAGGGAAATCTATCTCAAGAGAAAGGATGTAATCCAGATATATGATATAACTGTTAAAATTTGGACAACCAAATAGGAAAATGAGATAGTCATAAAATATGCCACTCTTTTGAAGAGTTAGTGGCAAGAACTTGATCGTTGTCATAGTCTCACTACGAAATGTAGCAAAGATATACCAACAATTAAAAAAATTGGTTAAAGAAAATAGGGCATACCGATTTATGATTGGACTCAATGAAGAGTATGATTAGGTGAGAGTGTAGATCATGCGGAAAAAAGAGATTCCATTCTTGAATGAGGTAATATCTCTTGGTAATGCTAAAGAAAGCAGAAGAGGAGTTAGAGTTGAACCTTGTACCATTGCTAGCTCCATAGTGGCGATTAAAGGCTTCAAACCACTTCAATAGGAGAAAAGACGCCAAGTCACAATGAGACTTCAACTATTAGCTAGAAAACATGGATAATCTTTGCTATACTGTCTGCAAGAAATCTAGGATATTCAGAAAACATCAAACTTCATAGAAAGCCTACCTCCACCTCTATCAAAGGCTGAGGATACAAGAATAATAAGGGTCAAACACATACGGCTCGTCCACATGAAGAGAAGAGTACAGACTTACTATGATTTCAAGGTGGAAATATAATGCCCGAGGACCCGACTAGAATATCTTGAAAAGTCTAAAGGTACAAGTCTCTTAGGATATTCAGATATACTTCCTATTTCTCATAGTTTAAATGTCTCAGATAAATCTTTTATATTATCATGGAGTGGAGTTAGGAGCTACCAACCATACGACCAACTCTTCTAAATTTTTTAACACTTATATTCTGTCCGTGTAATAGGAATATCGTCACTATTGATGGTTCACTAATTAAGTAGCAAGAGTTGGAAACATAAAACTTAATCCTTAGTTTTCTCTTTCCATGTCCCTTAATTATGCATTAATCTCGTATCAATAAAAAATTATTCCATGACCTCAACTGTAAAGTGATTTTTTCTTTCAATTTGTGATTTTCATGACCATAATTTAGAGAAGATAATTAGACGTACTGAGACTCATGATAGGTTATACTTCCTATATACACCTAAAATATCACGTATAGCTCTCTCTACTAGCACATCAGGTAAGTTATGTCTTACCACATAGTACTTAGACACTCTTCTTTCTCTACCTTTAAGGTTAGGTTTTCCTCTTTATTTTTCCATTATAGTAATGGCAGTGATGTAGGTGCATTGATAAAACATAGACGTGTAAATTTTTCCCTCAATAATAAAAGAAAAAAAATTTCCTTTTCATTTGATCCGCAATGATATTTGGAATCCCCTAAATGCTCCTAATATTTATGTGATTCGATAGTTTGATTTTTTTACTAATGTTTATTCTTTGGTAATTTGTTTTGTTTTCTTGAAATATAAAATTAAGCTTAGTCATGTATTTTCTTTTTGAAATATAAAGTATGAATTTTATTGAGATAGATACCAAGGGGGTGCTACCTATGTGCAAAATTTACAAATCAATTAATGTATCATCAAGTTCCACTAAATCCTCCATACAGTAAAAAAGATAACCTTGTAAAAAAAACTAAATGTTTGGAACCATATATTCTGAAGGATATTAAAACTATTTTACATCTTTAGCCCCATGAAAAGGCTTCTATTCTTCTCCTTTTTCACCATCTAGAAGATAGAGCACAGAATTATATCTACTTGTTTCTGTCGGCCGCTAACACTCTTCCGCGCCCAAATTTCTTCTCTTATTGATCCTGTCATAATTCACTTAATGCCAAGTGACACATAAACTAAGATCCAAAACTTTTAAACTTGCGGACATCATGGCAAGAGATGCTTACGAGTCTCCTCATCCCTCTTATAAAGATAATAAGCATTATCCAATATCTTTCCTCTCTTCCTCAAATTGTCAATAGTTAAAAAACATTCCTTATTAGCCTCCCAAACAAAAAAAAAAAAAAGCACTGGGTGGGACACTAGTCTTCCACATTTGTCTAACAGGGAAACAAATGCCATCATCTTCATACTTGTGCAACTTCTTGTAGAAAGATTTAGTTGAGATGACTCATTGGATGTGAGGCTCCACTGTGGGTGTTGATGCTTTCATCCAATGAAATGAGGGATTTACATACCCAAAAACTCCTCATTTTTTCCAATCTCCCAATCGGTGAGATTCTTCGACACAATCATTTCTATTCTCTATTAAAGAGTCACAAATTTTGATATCTTTCTGTTGAGTTATTGCATAAATATGAGGAAAACACACTCTAAAAGTGCCATTAGTTTGCACTCTCAAAGTTGAGCTTAATCATGTTATCCCTTAGTTACACACTTTGATTAAAACATAGTTTGAGGGTAATAATTTTATCTTTTTATATTGATAATGCCCAAGAACACTTTAATCTGACATTATTCTCATTTCTAAAGGAAAGAATTGTTATGAATCTTCTCGTGTCTAAAATCTACAATAAATGGAGTAGCAGAACAAAAGAATAGTTACTTGCTCACCACTACATGCGCCTTTTTATTTCAAAATCATGTATCCAAATACTATTAGCATGAAGCTGTATTAACTGCTATTCTATCTTATCAACCGGTACCATCTAAAGTAGTAGGCTTCCACAATCTAATGGAAATTCTAGATATATTCTTTCTTGAGGTACAAGTCACCAATAACCTTATCCCTCGTGTCTATTGATGTGTTGCGTATATTAACATATGACAGTCTCAAAGGGAAAAACTTGACTCCAAAGCCATCAAGTATATCTTTGTGGGATGCTTGCTAACATTGAAAGGAAACAAATGTTATCATCCAACTTCCTAAAAGTTTTATATATCCCTTGATGTTGCCTTTGTTGAGATCGAAGTATTCTTTGATCAACCTTATCTTCAGGAGGAGACTACACTAGAAAATAAAGACTCGTTCTTTTATATTCCTCCCTTATCTTTAAACCCTGTCCGTTTGGAACAATCATTGTACCAGAAAACTAGAGCTTGCTAAATGAGGTTGAACCTCAAGTCCCACTAGATGAGGTTGAACCTCAAGCCATACAAGACCTCATACTTTTCGAAGGTGTATTTGAGACGGAAAAACTTAGACTCTGATCCCATACAAGTTCAAGAATCCTTGTCGAAGTGTTGAAAATGATGTAAGTTATGATAATCACATTTTCTCTAATGTTGATATACCTGTTGCACTTAGAAAAAGGACGAGAACGCACTAAGCATCGACTCTACTGAGCCTCAAATTTGTCTCTTTTGAACCCCATATCACAAGAACTTTTTAATGAGTCTAAATGCAATGTCCATTTCTTAAAACAATATTTTAGATTTTTTTTTGAAAGTATAAATAATGGTATTAATATGGGTACTAATGGAGTGCCAACCCATGTATAAAAGTATTTACTCGTTAATTATTTTATCAATTAGGTCCTCTAAATCCTCCAACGAACTTGGGGTATGATCCAATAACAAAAAAATTAAGATATTGGAGCTATCGACTCTTAAGTATGTTAATTCTATTCACATTATCACTTTTTATCTTAAAAAGAAAAAAATTATCAACCCTTTCAAAAGTCCCGTTGTTACTCTCCTTCCACACTGTCCACATTATAGTAAGTGGTATTAAGTCTGCTTGTTTACTCCTCCCCCTTGATGCCCTCCATGCCCAAATCTCATCTCTTATCAATCCTACCATCACTCAACTAATTTTTAACAACCTGTACACCATAACCCTAGCTGATACACCACTGGGCACTAAAACAAAACATGGTTACAACTCTCCTTTGCTATCTTGCAAAAGTAGCAAGTATTCACCGAAAACTGTTATTAAAAATGTAAGGAATTAAAAAATGCTATGTATGGTGAAATGCATGCTCTTTAAAAGAATCAAACATGGGAAGTGGTGAACTTAACTGAAGGAAATAAAGCAGATAGATATAAGTGGGTGTTCACTATCAAGTACTTGCTCGAAGAAACCATATAGAGATATAAAGTCAAATTGGTGACTAAAAGGTGTATCCAGACCTATGAGATTGATTACCTAAAGATTCTTGCACCGGTTGCGAATATGATTGGGCTGCATGTCTTACTGACCTTGGTTACAATAATCCGATATAAAGAATCCTTTCGTGCATGGGGAATTTGAGAAAGAAATTTACATGGAAATTCATCTCGAATGCGAAAATACAACTATGAGTACAGAAATGCATGCACTTGAAAAGAATCAAACATGTAAAGTGGTGAACTTACCTAAACAAAAATGACTAATTGGGTGTAACTGGGTGTTCACTCTCAAGTACTAGTTTGATGAAACCATATAGAGATACGAAGCAAGATTGAAGGCCAAAGAGTATACTCAGACCTAATAGATTGATTGCCAAAAGGCATTTGCACCGATTGCGAATATGAATACGGTATGTGTCTTACTGTCCTTGACTGGAATAATTCAATATAAAGAATGCCTTCGTGCACGAGGAATTATAGAAAGAAATTTAGATGGAAATTCCTCGTAGGTTTGCCAAATGAGTAGGAACAAATAAGGTGTGTAAGTTCAAAAAAGCATTACATAGGCTCAAGTAGTCTCCCTGGCATGATTTAAAAGATTCACGAAGGTGATGTCATGGGATATAGATAGTGTCAGGGAGATCATACCTTATTTATTAAACAATTCGATTCAAAAGGAGTCACAATGCTCCTAATGTATGTAATGATATCATTATAACTAGTGATGATGGAGAAAAATTGGCAATTTGCAATGTTTAGGTAAAGAAATTGAAATTAGAGAATTTGAGAGATTAAACTATTTCCTTTAAATAGAAGTAGTATGCTTGAAGATAGATATATTGATCTCACAACAAAAATATGTTGTTGATCTTTGGAAGAATACTTGAAAGTTGGCATGCATGCTTGCTGGCACCTCAATTGATCCCAATTATAAATTGGAACTAACAAAAGAAGACATAGATGCTGACAGGGAATGTATTAGTGGTTGGTTGGAAAATTGATATAACAGGAAATGTATTAGTGGTTGGTTGGAAAATTGATATAACAAGAAATGTATCAGTGGTTGGTTGGAAAATTGATATAACTATCACACACATGGTCAGATATTGCCTATACAGTAAGCATAACAACTTAGTTCAAGCACAAACTGGAAGACAATACACTTACAAACTGCCTACAAAGATATTCTACTACTTAAAGAATACATCAAGAAAGGAAATCATGTTTGAAAGAAACAATGGATTACTTCTTGAAGTCTATGTTGATGCGGATTATGCTGGATTGTTAGTCGGCAGGAGATCGACTACTAGGTATTATATCTTCCTTGGAGGGAATCTACTTACCTGGAGAAGTAAGAAGAAGAATATGGTAGCTCTATCTAGTGTAAAATTGAAATTTTGAGTCGTGCCTCAAGGAGTATGTGAACTCCTATGGTTAAAGATGATCCTAGAAGACTTGACAATTGAAAGGGATGGACCTATGAGACTCTACTGTGGCAGTAAGTCAGCTATTAGCACTACTTACTGTCCAGTACAATATGAAATCAAACACATTAAATTTGACCTACATGACATCAAAGAAAAACTGGATAGTGAATTGATATGCATACCTTATATGGTCATTGTTTCACAATTTGCATATGTATTGGCTGAAGGTGTAATGGCTCTGGAAATTAAAAGGAAATGTATATATTTATTCTAAGTGCGGAAGCGAAATAAAATAAATTATGATTAACATTCATTACACAATAATCAAAACGTATTAAACATATGAGCGAATAAACTAGTTAAAAGAAATACTATGAATGAATAGTATAAGAAAAACTAATAAATCTTTAGATTTCTACTCGCCGTCTCCCTGCGGAACGGGCTCGGGAACCAAGCCCTCCTGATCTGAAATGGTTAAATAAGGAATGAGCTACACTACCCTAGTAAAGATGTCACACTATCTCACTGTCACAGAAGTAAAGATTGGTAGAAAACAAAAACGACCAATGGAACATAATTTATAACAAATTCATTTATCAATAATAAAACCCTTTACTGTCCACTTACCTCGGTTAGATTCATGAAAACAACTTATGAAAACAATAACATTATAAACATCATAAGATTATGCACACTCTGTAACATAACACATATCATACTTTTGTATTTCAATCATCAGACAACAAATTTCCTCTTTTATCAGCTTACTAGTATCTATGGGGATCCATAGGGGTTCCCGCCACACGTGAACCATTCATTTTAACAACTTAATTCCAGGGTCGTCCCCATACCCCGTCCGGTACGGGCACCAATATAATAAACTTCAATATCCCGTCCGGTATGAGGGTGAAGCGGGCCGTCCCCATACCCCGTCTAGTATGAGCGTCAAAACATTTAAACTCTCCATACCCCGTCCGGTATGAGAGACACGTCCCCAGTAGGGTCCCCTATGGACCCGGTTCGTCCACTATCTCCCAGGATGTCTAGTGAGGCCGTTAACCTATCCATTTATCAACTCAATCCCATTCATATTTGTTCTTAGTCTCAATTACCCAATCAAATATGAATACGTAAACCAGTAACGAACACCAAATCAGACAAACATAACATCGGGTTCACAATAATCAAACCATAATAAATTAAACAGTGAATCATGCATACGAAGGCACAGAATAAATAAATCAGATAATACACTGTATTTAGACTGTAAAATAAATCAAACAGGAACTGACCGAAAAATATATCAGATTCGGGTTCCATTAGCAACCTTAATTAATTATACATATCCATGAATTCATAAAATACCGTTTTATCATTTATTAGACTTTAATCCCGTGATAGGATTTCGTAGTCTGAAATCCGGTTCTCACTGCGCTTACGGGCAGTCCCTAAATTTCATGAATTTTTCTTCGGAAACTGAAACATACTTCCAGTACCTGCACATATCCTCAAAAAATCCCAAATCAGACCCAAGGCCTATTCGACTAATTTCGGAATTCTGGCACGGTGGCTACGCCGTGCTTCGGCGACGGCGCCGCCACCCACGGCGGCGATCCGCCTCGGGTTGGCCGTTTTCGGCCGAATTCGGCCAAACTTGCATTGGTTCCTGTGATAAAACACCCCTAGGGCTCTCGGTGGGTCAAAAAATTCTAGAAAATCGAGACTTACCGGCGGCGAAACTCTCGGGTGCGGCGGCTCCTCCGGCGCGAGTTGCGATTTGGTGTTTTGCTCCGGTCAACCTGTAGAGGAAGGAACGATGGTCAGAGTGGTGTAAAAATTACATCGAACGGGAATCGAGAAGGGTCTCATCGGAGGCAAAAATCGAGGAAACCCGCGGCGGCGTCGCTGGGTTTCGGCGATGTTTTTCGGCCAATTGGCCGGTGGTTTAGCTCCGATATTGCCACAGGGAGGTTCAGCATCGAAAAACGAGTCAATGGGAGAAATTTTACCTCGTTTGGCGGCCGGAAGGTGCTCCGGCGTGGCGGCGGGTGGCGGCGGTCGGTTTTTCCGGTGGCTGGGTTGTCTTCTCCGACGAGGGTTCTGGCGGCTAAGGTTTGGGGTTGGGTGTGGATGAGATTATTTATAACCTTCCCCTTTTAATCTGAGCCGTCCATCACGATTTAATCTGGGCCGTCCGATCGCGATTAAATTGGAAATGAATCTGGGCCGTCCATCACGATGCGATCTGGGCTATCCGTGCGTGATCAAATTTAGGCTGTCCGCACGCGTGCAATCTGAGCCGTCCGTGCTCGCGTTTGATCTGGGCCGTATGTGCGCGCGGGAACGGATCTCAGCCATCCGATCGCGCGCACGCGGATCACCCACGTGGCCCGTTCTGCGTTGCCTTCCCGTGTCAGCGTCTCTGCTACGCGGCGTGTCCTGGTTGGCTGGAGCTGCTGACCGGGCTGCTGACATGGTGCAATTTTTCTAAATTGCGTTTTGACCCCTGATTTTCGATTTTCTTTTCAAAAACATCCCCAGAATCCAAATTTTCACCATTTTTTTCCAAAATTATTTTCAATTAAATCCAAAAAATAATTTTACCATTTATTATTATTTTTATTTCTATTTATTTAAATTAAATTAAATTAAAACCATATAATTATTACCTAATAAATTAATTATTAAAATAAAATAAAAAATCAAAATAATTCCAATAATAATAAAAATTAAATTTTGGGTGTTACAGAAGGGTTGAGTAATTTGGATTTTAAACTAATATTGCCAAACTGGAAATAAAAATTATCTATTCAATAGCTTGACCGAAAATGTTGGGAAGTATAAAATGTTTATTAAGTAGGGTAAATGGTATGCAATGACATACCCATATCATTGTAGTTAAGTGTGTTTCTTTTTATTGCTCATGTAGACTTGTATATATAGGGCCATAATATTTAATGAAGTACATACTTTCATCCTCCAAACATATCTCGATAATAATGCGCCTAACAAAGGTTCATGATAAAGTTGTTAACTAGGACATACTAATAAGATGGAGTTAGTAATAGTGATGTTATCCGGGGAGAACATTCTTTTAGTGATTGATGGTCACCCTTGAATGTTTATTCTGTTTAATTGGTCAGACATTTATCAACAAAGAGTTGAATCCACTTTTTATTATTTTATTATAGGAAGAAACACTTACCAAAGGAAAACAGAGTCTGTTGTCAGGTCTGAAACAATAGTGAAAGTGTAAGATTTTTTTCATCTTGCAAATAGGGAGAAACCAAGAGTAGTTGTGAAGTGTCATTGGAATCTTATTAGTAACAGAAAACAAGTCTTTGACATTTTATGAAGTTGGAGATCATGTAGCAAGTATTCTCATGGCGGGTGGGGGGTGAATACTATTTTGCATCTTTAACTTTACTTTTGTCCCTTTGTGGCTCCTCTGCAGCCATTATGGTGAGAAGACCTGGATTTTTTCAAATTAACATGTAGGAAACAATTCTTAATTCTGACGGATGGGGTATCTTCTTCTCTCACAGTTGGTTCTTCTGGTATCTGTTACCAACTGCCTCAAGAGACCTAAAATTAAATTATGCAAAGATGCTCTTAAAGCAAGATTCCTGTGAATCTTTTTTTTTTTTTTTCCGAAATAATATTCTTGTAAATCATGAATGATCTTTTCTGCAGGCCATAAACAGCTTGAAGAATGTCGATTCAACTGCTCTTCTTCAGTTTCTTCATCCGATTCTTAATATGCTTCTCCATCTTATAGGCAATGGTGGAGAAACTCTCCAGGTTCGTTAGTATGCATACACTTTTCCTTTTTTTTTTTAAAATAAAGGAGGAAATGCCAATGGAAAGAGGAAAAGTTAAACAAACTTAAGGAGGATAATATAAGATATAGTAAAAATATATTGTATGTAGTATATATCAATATAAACTTTTATATTTATGTAATGAACTTAAATATGCCCTTAATGATTTGAATATAAATTGATGAAATGTAAAAGTGTAATAAGTTTGTTGTAAATGAAAGTAAGTTTGGAGAGGTATTGATGATTGGCTGCATATAATTATATATGTTAAGACACATGGCATGGATTGAACTCATAGGCATTCTTTTATTTAATAGACTGGAAGTTTAACATGCGCCTAGATTGGCGTTTAATTATTATTTGTTTACTTATTTCAAGAAAAAATCAATATGACATTTTTTTATCTGTATGATTTAGATATCTTAAATGTAGTTGTAAATCATTTGTGAATACATTTTCATAATAATAGTATAATGTTCAACTATTTTGAATTTCTATTTTATGTTAATTACATTTACATATGGTTAAGCATTTTTATATACTCCTTTAAGATCTTTTACTCCTATATAACGTTTATTTGAAACAGTAACTCTTTTTGTATTGAAATTAGCTACTTAAAAATATAATAAATTTATTTCTCTAGTGAATCCAAATAATTCATCTCAGTGAATATGAACATCCATCCAGATAATTCACCTCAGGTTATTATATCAAGAGTAGTGTGCTCCGAATTGTGATATGAAAGAAACATAATTTGGAGATTATTAGAATCTCATAGAGAAACTGAATATAAAATAACCTGGAAGAGAAATGAAGAGGAAGAAAAATCAAACGAGAAAATATTGTAATGCAAAATTTATATTCTCAACAAGATAAAATACATGTAATCCTAACCTAAAAGCGACAACAATAATATAAACTAAACAGAAATAAAACCCAGCAAGAAAATATAGAAACTAATCATAATAGGTACATAGCGGTCTATTTGGTGACTGAGACTTCTACACATAGGCAAAGACACTTGCAGCTACTAGTTCTACTAAAATAATATAGACTGAAAAGAAATAAATCCATGCAAGAAAGTAGAGAAACTAATTATAATAGGTACATAGTGGTCAATTTGGTGACTGAGACTTATACATATAGGCAAAGACACTGGCAGCTGCTAGTTCTACTAAAATTTCAGTTGCTGCTACTCTCCTTGTGCTGAAATATCTCTAACATTGGCTTTTCATTTAATTATAACACTTATTAATAAGCACTACAAAACCTATGCCTTTAAATGATCTCAGTTAAGTTATTATTGTAAAAATTAATTTTTTAGTACAATTATACTTCAAATAAATGTCAAACAAAGTTTGAAATAGAGAATGAAAATATTATATTTGTTCTTTTTTTTCTTCGTTTGAGCGCTTTATTTATTTAACCGAAAGAATGTTAGTTCTATAATGGAAAATCAGATTATTAAATTAAAAACTTATTAGAACTTGCTTCAGGATCTTATATTTCTGATTTTGTCTGATCGATCAGTGTTTCACATTTGCCATACAATCACTAAGAAACCATTATAGAATGGATGACATATATGGTTCAGATGGCCAAGATGACAAAGGTGACATTGTCAGTTGCAAGAGTAATATTTATAGGGAGAAATGTAGAAGGGTTACATAGTAGATAGTGTTAATTGGGTGGAGATAACTCTTGGTAATAATACATAGAAAGTTAAAATATAATATTATTATTTTTTATGATCCTAGAATGCCACTTATTATTCCTCTTGTTAGAAGTGTTTTTTATTTATGTCAAAAGACAAATAGATAGAGTAATCCTTCTATAGGTGCTAGGCTCTTGTGAAATTGTATTATTTATTTATTTTTAGACTAGTGTAGTATATTTCTTCTTTTTTGAGATAAAAGAGTTGGAATATGTATTAAATGTAGGCACCAAAGGGGTGCCGTCCATGTACAAAAAATTTATAAGTTAATGAACATATCTACAATAAAACCAAAATCATCAAGGCTACGAAGGTTGCGTTCAAGAATAATGGACCCCAAAAAGTGAAACCGTTTTCCTTGATTTTACCAAAACTATCATCTTTTCCCTTGAAAGCTCTATTGTTTCTTTCTTTCTAGAGAATCCAAAAGATGGTAAGAGGAATAAGTCGACATTATAGACAGTAATTGATAGTAATTGTCCTTGATGTAGCATATTTCTTCTTATATGTTATTTTCATGAAAAAGTACTGTATAGGAGCCATTTATTATGTACAATGGTTGTTTCATTAGTAGAAAAAAAGCATTTGTAAAAATTATACGAGGATGCTTGCTTTTTTATTATTTAGAGTCATTTTAATTATATTTTTTGGAAATCACTTGAATATTCTATCCTTCAATAAGCTATCTTAACATTAGGAAATAAATCCTGCTAAAGTTATGAGATACTGATTAGGAAATTCCACTAATGGAGATCTGATTTGGTGTAATCAGTTTCCTGCTTTGCAATATACCCATGTATATGCTAAGAAATGCAGTTTCTCTCTAACTACCGCAATTGTATATGATGATTTTTAAGGTTTTAGTTAGAATATTTATGAATTAGTAAATCTAGGACTGCTCTAATTAGATATTAATTATAATTTGTTATAATGTGAAGAACTTTTTTATTAGTAGAAGAAAGGCATTTGTAAAAGATGATTTGAATGCGGAAATATTAATTCTGTATATTTCAATATAAAATGCTTATATAAACATACATGCATTTTGATTATTTATAAATATTACGATGTGTTTATTTTTGATAGTAATTTTACTACCATAAATATTTTATTTATGATGGTACCTAATTTTTTTTATTTCAAAAAAAGACGGTACCTAATTTTCGTTGATCTTCTCACAACTTGAAATATAACGTATATAATTATTTTAATAATTTTTACATAATGAATCAAATAAAAATAAAAATTTTCTTATATTTTGAAAATATTATTTATCTATTCAATTGGAGCGTATTCTTATAATTGTTGATTTCTTTTTAAATTTTTCTGCATTTAATATATAATATTATTTTTTATTTAAAAAAGTATATAATATTATTTTTATTTATTATTAATTTGTAGTTTTTAAATGTGTAATAAATAATAAAATTACAACATTAATAATTGATTTAATAAAATAACATTCAAGTTAATCAATTCTAGTGAAATAATATAATTTTTAGTAAAATTAAAGTATTCATATATTACGAAATAAATAATATATGGAATAGATAAACTTAGTTTTATACTTACCCTAGAATGCTTATAGCATTCAAGTATGCTAAAAGTGCGCATCCACATTCATACAAAAAATAGTCATTTGTTTTAATCTAGTCAATATGATGTAGATTATGTTGATTGGTTTTCAATCACTTGTTTGCATGGCTCTATTGTTGCATAACACATTATTTGTAGGAATAAGCACAACTCCAATAACTCAATGAAATCGAGATATCAAAGATGAAGGCAAGGCTCTTCAATTTTTTCCTATATTTCAAATTCCGAATAAAATTCGCATCTTTTTAAGTCAAATGTGTTGGTTGGTTAGAGATACAACTTTCTATAATCATACAACTTTTTATAATCATACATGGAAAATTGATTATCTCTATATTTTGTATTAGTAGTTATTGAAGAATGCCACTTGTCGTCCTCAACTACATAACATGGATCTACTTCTAATTTTGTCATTGATCTTTCTTTTCTTAATTTGCATAAATTAGAGGTGGAACAACTACATAGCATGTAGCAGCTCATATAAACATGCCATTTGTTAAAGTAATAGACATCATTGTTTGAAATTGTAAAAATAGTTTACATCTAATCATCATCCAATATAATTGTTGCATTCAATTTTTCTTTGTTCTTGCTGTTGATAATATATTAGATTGTGTTGATAATTCATTCTTTTTTTTTTTGAAATAAAAAGTATAAAATGCATCATTGATGACTGGCACCAAGGAAGTGTCAACTTGTGTACAAAATATTTACATATCTAACAATATGTCAATAAGGCCCCATAAATCTTCCATTGAGTAAAGAGAATAACCATAAATAAAAACCCTTCTACGCACAAAATTTAATTTCTACCTAAGACAACCATCACCCAATGGATTCCTAAAAAGGCCATAAACCATAGTCCAAGCTTGTACGCCATTGGACATCATAGAAGTACATGATTTCAAGTCTCTGCATGGCTTTTACAGAGGTAGAAACTGTTCACCATAATCTTACCATTTCTCAACAATTTATCAATGATCATAATGCGCCCTTTATTGGCATCCTACACAAAGAAAGCAACTCTTGGAGGAACTTTAACGTGCAATTTTGTCTAAACAGAGATCTAGTACCAATGTTTTCTTGCTTGGTTAGATGCTTGTAGAAAGATACCGAAAAGGACCCAGTAGTAGTGAGAGCCCATGCAGGGTTTTCACTACTTATGTCCAAGGACCTGAGAGATAGAGTACTTAGAAGATTCTCATACTCATTAATCTCCCAATTGTTGAAGTTTCTCAGTACATTTATCTGCCACTTCTCTCCCCTCCTCCGCATCTCTGGATGAATCATTTATCATAATATCTTTCTGTTGTGTGATGACAAAAATGTGAGGATACTGATCTCCAAGGGCTCTGCCTTCCAGCCATGAATCCTGCCAAAATTTGACTCTACCACCCTTGCCAACTTCCATCTGATGCACACTTGGAACTTGTCTTGACCTATGCAATTTTTTTTTCCACATTCCTTTCCATGCGGTCTTGATAAGGCTCCAGTATACCATCCTTTCTCATTTGTTTCGAGCTTTGCTTCAATCACCATTCTCCATAATAGTCCTCCTCCATAAACCTCCAAAACCAGTTACCTTGTAAGACCATGTTCATCTCTACCAGAGATTTTAACCCCAAACCTCACTGGGGTATTGGCTTATTATCTCATCCCGGCTCACCAAATGGTATCTTCTTCTATCATCGGAATTGCCTTATATTGTGTTGATAATTAATTACTTAATGATATTACTATAACTACATATATTAGAAATGAGTTTTTTAATATGAAAACTTTTTTATATTAGCCAAAATGGAAAAAAGTCACCGAACAGATTCTACATTAGTGTTAAAGGGTCTAAACAAATAATTAATGATGGATAGATTGACTAGTAACCTCTGTGAGAAAAGCTTCAAGAACCACTTATTCAATCTGATTTTTCTTTTTTCTTTTGTTATCAAAAGAACAATTAGAGTGATGATTGATATGGTGTTGGTTGGCAAGGAATATGACTGTTGTAAAGACATGTTTTTGTGATTGTTTTTCATATTGCACTTTTTTTTTTGTTTTGTTTTTAAATTGTCTTCACCTGTTTCAGGTTGCAGCCTTCAGAGCCATGGTCAATATCTTGACTCGGTATGCTTGTAGTTATGTTTTTAATTTTTCTTAGCAGTTGGAAAATGGGAATTGTTGTTTATCATGTTGGTTATATATAAAAATACACTAACAATAAAATGCTGGCACATGTTACAAAACAAAAAGAAAGTGACATGCGAGATTCGTAGTATCACTTTCACCTGTATGGTAACCTAAAAGAGAGTTTTGACTGCTAATTTTGTTGTCAACCCAAATTTCTAATCGTAGTATCACTTTCACCTGTATGGTAACTTAAAAGAGATTTTCAACTGCTAATTTTGTTGTCAACCCAAATTTCTAACCAAATCACTTATTGTTTGATGTTCTTCATACTCTTACCCAAGTATAGCCTTTATCATTAATTCTCTAATGAGTTGGGATATGGTCCTGAAGTTTGGATCTGCTCGTGAGATGAGATATGTAGAACTATAGTTCGGGACTGGTTGATACAACCTATCTATCTTGAGAGTGACAGAACTAAACCTTTTCTTCCAAAAAAAAATTTCTTCTCTTCTCCCATTGCTGAAACTTGAATATAACTAAATAGGACACAATGGGTTGACTTCTTCCTAAATTCTAGGATAAAATCACCCTATTTTAGGCTAACATTGTATCAATGATTTTAGGATAAAATCTTATCACCATGATCTTAGCTTATTTATTTAACTAACAAAAAAATAGAAACTTCAAAAATAATTAGACATCTAAAGCTACTAAAGACAGCAGAAGGGTTCAACACATTCTTGCTGTTTACCTATTTTCTGCTTGCTTTCCGTGAGTCCCTCTTCAATCTTTTCTTTCATTATGGAGTAGAACATTACACCCTTTTTGCATGAGGTGTTTGTCCTCAGACACCGAATATGATAAATGGATTCAATGTAATGTAAATCCCTTCGCAAAGAAAAAAGTTCTAGATGACTCAGAATATAAATTCTTCATTTTTTTCAAAAAAGACAGAATATAAATTCTGGACATCGTCCTTCTGCTGCACTCAGATATAGGGCAAATTGTAGTGTATCCCTGGAGTGCCGGAAGAGTCCAAATAAAATATCAATGCAAAGGCCTTCTGCCAATCGAATTGACCAATCCCTGTTGTATGTTGTAGTAGCTTCTGCATCTGCCTTCCTAAAAATGTCCCGGATTTTCGGAACTGCATGTCTGCCAGCAGCAATGAAATTCTAATGGAATCATCATGTTCCAAGCATGAGATTAGACTGGAGCGATCAACTATTGCAAGCCAAGTATCTGTATGGGCATGTCACATCTTCACAATTGCATCATGGGCAGCAGGAAGAAAATGCTTGCCAGACAGCATATGGATGCAGCTGATCCTCTGCATCTTGACCCTTCAGCTTTTCTAGAGGCTGAGATGTTTTCTTGTCCCATAAAATGACAAATTGATTAATAAATGATCGCCCACTATACTCTAGTGTAGATTTGGGGGACTTAATTGGTATTTTTATTGTTATAATAGTTTTTTATATACGAGTTGCATCCCCTTGGTGCTCTTATGTGTACATTTTTCGCCTTTTTCTTAAAAAAATGGCATTGATCACGAGATTCTGTTGCCACCTTTACTTTATTAGAATTCATCTTTAACAATCTCCTTACTCTCGAATGTTTTTGCCATGGTTTTCTTGCTGCAGGCATTTATGCTAATTTCTGACATTGTATTGTTCGTTGGTATGGTACTCAAGAGCTCCCCTAATAGGCCCTTCATTTGCACACTAAGCTCACTCTGCCACTCTTGTTATTGGAAAACACTAAATTCTCTCATAACCAACTGCTCCAATACCAAGTTGATATGGTCCCAAAATTTGAATCTACTCACAGGACGAGATATGTAGAACTAGGGTTTGGAACTCATTAGAACTAATCGATCTCCAGTGTTAAAAGATTCTAAATCTTTCTTTTTTTTTGAGATTCTTCTCTTCTCTCATGGCTGAAATTTGAGTAGCAATAAATATGAAGCAATGGGTTAACTTCTTAAAATTTAGAACAAAATCACCACAACTTTACACCAAAAACTTGTTGCCCTAAATTTAGACTTTCTTAGTTAGCCTGTTTATTTAAATAGAAAAAAACAAAGGAATTTGGAAATAAAAGACACTTAAAGTTAATCAAAGACTGCAAAAGAGTTTAACACACTCTTTGTCATTTGCCTTTTTTTTTTGCTTGGTGTCCATGAATCCCTTTTCAGCCTTTTCTCCAGGTTATTGACTATAACAAATTGATTGTGTATATACTGAAGCAGGGTTCCTTATTTTTCATTCTCTTTTCTTTTTAACTTCAGGTAGTGAATTTTGGATTTTATTTTGTAGTGTACAGCAAGAATCCATTGATGATGCTGAACGGAATCGTTTTTTGGTTACGTATGTTGATTATGCTTTTGATGACTTTGGAGGCCGTCAGCCACCAGTTTATCCAGGATTGTCTACTGTGTGGGGTAGCCTGGCCCGTAGCAAGGTGTGTATGGCACATTTTATCAACATTTCAAAATGGATAGAAGCTCATATTAGTCCAAATTATTAACCATTTATTCATCGTCGGGTTACAGGCTAAAGGTTACCGTGTTGGTCCAGTATATGATGATGTTTTAGCGATGGCTTGGTTTTTCCTTGAGTTAATCATCAAGTCAATGGCATTGGAGCAAGCACGCCTTTTCTACAATACTCTTCCACCAGGTAGCTTCCAAGTTCCATTAGTGCTTATTAAAAAGTTTGTTTTCCTTATTAAAAAATTGCTTTTTGTTTGTTACTTCATATGCATTTTTTACATGTATTCCTAGCAATCCAATTGTGGGAGTTAAACTCTAGATAATGAACTTATGCATCCTAAGAACAAGGAGAGGTGGCAAGTAAGTGAAAACTCATGGTAAAAATTATAGGATAATAAAAAAGAGTATTATTGAATGCTTCACTCGGTTTGTTGACTTAGAAATGGCTGATTAGGAGTAAAGGAATTAGTTTTTGGAGGCCTTAGTTTGATCATTCAACCACCCCAAAACTCTTACCAGCTTGTAGTGAAAATATTGTCTGATCCAGCTAATCTTGACACATAATGCATGAGTATGGTGGTCTTTGAAGCTTGTTAGACCTAATGACTTAGCTTTATTGAGTATCATCCTAGTGCTTTTGCATGAAATGCTGGTGGCAATTATAATTTAGGAAATGGTTTCTTAAGGAAATGCAAAAATTATATTCTATAGATGGTCCTTTAGACCCTAGACTTCAGTGGCTCTGGTCTGCATGTTCCTCGGAAGGAACCTGAGTGGAGTTCAAGGGGGAAAAGTTCATAACCCGTAGATTGATTCACATTCATCTGGGCTTATTTTTTGTCAATTGAGATCGTGTTCCAGTGGTTGAGACAAGGTTACCAAAAATTTCTCAGAAAGTCTGGTTTCCAAATAATTGAGGCCTTCATTATTTTGCTCCTCTCACATTCTCCTTCTATCTCAACATGTTCTTTTAAGTTCGTTTCAATATTTGAAAGAAGCCAACTCTTTTTCTTAAAAGGATGTCTGATGCCTTTGTTTTTTTTTAAATTTTTTTTTGATTTCGTTTTTGTTTTGTTTTTTTGTTTTTGTTTTTTTCCTGTAAGAATGGCTTAATATTGTTTATAATAAGAGTCTCCTCCTAAGGGATAAAATTAGGTCACCCACATTCATCAATTACATTGCTTGGTTGTTTATGGTACAATAAAATCTTATATAATCACATTTTTTGTTATTTAGGAGAGGATGTGCCACCCATGCAACTAAAAGAGGGTGTGTTCAGATGCATAATGCAGTTGTACGATTGTCTTCTGACAGAAGTGTATGAGCGCTGTAAGAAGGGCTTAAACTTGGCAAAACGTTTGAATAGCAGTTTGGCCTTCTTTTGTTATGATCTTTTATCTATCATTGAGCCTCGCCAAGTTTTTGAATTGGTATGGTAACAATATAGCCAGTTTTGTTTAAATTTGTGTTGAGAAGCAACATTTTGTACGTTATTATGCATATTCATGATGGTTACATGTGCTTGGGGCTTACTTAATTGAGAGATGGACTCAAGCATGCATCATTGTTCATATTCATGAGAATCGAATAGGACATAAAGAGTCTGTTTGAATTGCATGGTCATCTCATTCTCTGGTAGATGGTATTTCTCATCCCAATCCATTTATATGAATTGACACTTAAGGGATCAATTCTCTTGGCCCACTTCAGCAAATATTGAATAGGTAAAGAAAACAAATTCAACAAAAATTGCAGATTTTATGATGGTCAGCCTGATGCACTATTGAGTAGCTGTAAATTACCTAAATATATTAGAAATTTTATTCTATTAAATCTAACACTTCTATGCTATCTAAGAGTAATTATAGTGATGGTAATCTTAGGAATTTATTCTTATTAGTATTTAGTTTTCTTATTTGTATTAATACTATTTCTTATATGTTTTAGGAGTAATATTCCTTATCTTATTAGTTCTTGTAATTCTTAGTTTAGTCCTGTTTAGTAAAGGTTATCTAGGAGCATTATAGATACCTTTATTATTTTATTGTTAGAACGATATTCAGTTATTCAATAAAGTATTTCGAGAGTTTCTTGGGTTTTTAGCTATGTGATACAATCAAATTTTTAAATGTGAAACTTAAGAATTCTTAAATGCGGTGTTTAAGAAACACAAAGTGTAATATTTAGGTTTTTATCCCATAATTGGCCAAATTAACCGTATTTTTTTCTAGAGTAGTTTAGTACCGGAGCTAAAAAGATCATACATCCAAAGTCTCAAAGTCCTACACTCAAATGATGCAAACCTATTTGAAAAAAAAAGGAAAATCACAAAAAAATAAAAAGGAAAACCCTAAGCCAGTTAACCTAGATCGCACTCACTAGTAGGTGGTGCTTGACTACCAAATGCTTCCTCCCTGATGTGCTGTGTTTTGTTATAGGGGTCAAACTATGGTCTTCTTTTCTTCTGCTTTGTCCCTCTGTGGAGTGTTCCAGAGTTCTGAACAACACGAGCAAAACTTTTTTTTTCTTTTTTTAGATAAAAAGAACGTATTATAAATATATGACACTAAGGGGGTGTCACCCATTTTCAAAACATCTACAATTTAGTTAATAAATCAATGATATTCCCAAAATCCTTCCACTATAAATGTCATGACCCAAAATTAAAGATCTAAAAACTTGTTTCTACCTATCTCTAATTCTGACCATTTCCCCCTTACACCCTTCAAACATTTTATTATTCATCTCATTCCACACTACCCAAAAGATAATTAAAAGAATAAAATTTACAGAACTCTTTTTTGTACAATCTCATCCCAAGCCCATAGTTCATCTCTAACTGTACTTGCAATGACCCAGTTGATCCTCAGTAGATCTTAGACCATAGTTCAAATGTTATAATCATTGGACACCAAAGAAGAATGTGATTGCAAGATTCAACAGTTTTCTTGCATATATAACAACTGTTAACCAGGATTCTACCCCTTCTAATCATCTTATTAATGGTTAGAATACATTCTCATCTCGCTTCCCATACGAACAAAGCAATTCTTGGGGGTGCCTTCACTTTCCAATCTGATTAATTGGAACCTTACTAAACCTTCTCCATCCTTTTTAACCAAATGATTATAAAAAATTTTAACAGTGAATTCTCCATCCTTCTTCAGTTTCCACACAAACTTATCCTTATTGTCACTCAATTATACGTTGGGCAATAGTTGGAGCAAGGCCTCATATTCTTCTATCTCACAATGTTTAAGATTTCTTGTCACGTTCATAGTCCACACCATTCTACAATTCTCCCCCCTGAACACTTCCTCCGCAACCATATTCCACGCCATTCTACAATTCCCCCCCCTGAACACTTCCTCCACAACCATATTCTTCCCTTGTGTGATAGTGTGTATCTTCGAAAATTGATTCTTGAGTCTGTCCTTTCCTATCCATTCGACATCCCAAAACCGGATTTTATTCCCCCTCCCCAGTTGCCAATGAATACACTCTAGAAAATGTTGTCTCCCGATACCTATGTTCCTCCACACACCCATCCCATGGGGCCTTACTACCTCTCTACCTTCCCTTCTCTCATCCTCTATACTCTAATGCGCATCAATAACTCTCTGCCTCAACCTCCCTTCGTCCTTCAAGTACCTCCATAACCACTTCCCAACTAGGGCAAAACTTTTAGAGATGGCCAACAGATTATGAGTTATGAGCATCACTTTCTTTCAGCTTTCCCCCATACGTACTTTCTTTGCTGAACCCTAGCAAAAGTTTATACAGTTGTTTATTCCCAATATTTTCTTTTCAGTGTTGTTGATCTTCTTCGAACATGTCGAGTTGTTGCCAGTTTCGAGTCAACATGTTGAAGTATTGGGTTACGCTGAGCTCTTCTTGTTGCAGGTCGTGGAGGATGCTTTTCGCTGCAAAAACTCAGACGAATTATCAACTTTGGAGTATGTGTATCTCGTTGCGTCCCCTTGGGGACATCTGATAAAATTGGAACGATATAGAGAACTTTGGAGTATGTTTATCTTGTTGCATCCTGTAATCTTTCTCCAATCCAAACAAAAGAAAATTCTTTCTAGTCTCGTTGATCGTTGAGTTGATGAGCCAAGGCATGACCATGTTGTTCTTGATTTTCCAATTAAATACTTTTTATCTTCTTTTGGTGGTGGGACTACAATTCCGGTGAGGTAGTCGCCTTTCCTTTTTCTTCTATATGAACATCAACATTGATTGCAACCACGGTAGGTAATTTTAGCCATTCAGTTTGTGTTGGTGATGGACATTGTAGGGCTGTCCATTCCTCCGTTGTTCTTTAGTGAAACATTCTCAGACGGAGATGTGACTTCTGAAGTCGCTGACGCGGGAGGGACTTGGAAGGATCGTAATACTCTTGAAACCTCACATAACGTAAAATCATAAGTTTTACTGCCTAATTCACCCTCCCTACTTTATTCTACACCCATCAATAGGGAATGCGAAAACAAGATAATCAGGAAAATAGAAAGGAAAAGGAGGGACACCACGACTTACCCCATAAGTCGATCCTTGATTCCTTAACTCAACAGGACTTCAAAAACTTCCTAGCTTGATGAATTTGAAGAACTCTCACAAATTAGCAAAACTAATTTAAAAGAAAAGTCAAAGCTTAAACTTTATTAATTTCTTGAAGTTGTGATTACATCTTAAGGACTCAAGCCTTTATATAAGCCTTTATTGACTAATTCTAAATGGAATAGGATTACAAATTGCTACCCAAACTCTTATACTTTAATTAGATAGAAAAAATACATGAATAATTAAATAATTAAATAATTAAATCTCTATCCAACTTAATAAATAATCTAAAATAATCAAATTGAAGAATTAAAATAATCTAAAAAAATATAAAATAATCCTCCCTCCTTATCCAATTCTCCATGTGATCTCATTCACCTGGATTTCACATTTGAGTAGAATTTCCTCTTTAATTCAGCATATTAATCATATGTAGAAATTGTAGAACTCCTTTTAATTTGCAGCATGGGAATCGGTTGGAAATAAGGAAAAGGAAGGGGATTCCTTTTCGGAAACTAACTTGCTGTCCAAGCACGCGGGTGGAAGCTTCTTCACGCGATTTCTTGCTTTCCCGCGACTCATTCTGGCTAGGAGTCCTCATTCGGTTTTCTTCCTTCACTGAGTCTTCTAGAAGCCGCTTGTTGCATTTCAAGGAGGATTTGCTGTCGGTTTAGAAGAGGGAGCCATCAGGTTGGTTTCCTCATGTGTGGTAAGGTCCCACATGTGCGGGTTCTCCTTCCCACATGTGGCCCACTTTGGCCGCGAGGTCTTTTGGCCGTGGCCTACTTTGGCCGCGAGGTCTTTGGGCCATCTTCGGTTGGGCCAAAAATTGACTTTTCTTCTTGCCTTGTAACTTATCCAAGCCCATAAAGCATTACTTGGGCCCTAAACTTCCTTTGATCAAATGTCGTCCATTCCCTTGAATAATTCTATTTAGGAGAATAGTTACGGATGAAGTTATTTTTACGTTCAGGGCGTTCCTGTTTAGGAAACTGAGATTTACTTTCCTGTTTGAACCAATCCCGTTTAGAAAACAAAAGGATGTTGGAATTGCTTGCCTGTTTGGAATGAGACCTGGGGGAATCCTTGTGGGAAAAAGGTTTTCTCCTTTTCTCGTCCACGCGTTGCCTCCTCAATGTGGGATTGTACCCATGGAACTAAATTTGATCTATCTAGGATCATGTCAGTCGTACTCTGCGGACTCATCATCTTGTGAAGTTGATTCAGTGGCGGTTTTGATACAGTGTTGTTTGATAAATTCTACTTCTTATTTCTTCTTCAACTAAATTACAATCTTTATAGTGTTGGGACCAAGAGCCTTATCCCCTAAAAAATAGGACAAAATTATTCTAAACTAAGAGTCCAATGAAAATAAGAAATCTACTCTGATTTTGTGGGATTCCAGAATCAAATCTAGGTCCTACTCAATTCGGGTAAACCTAGAAATAGAAAAAGAGATTTTTATTTAGTAATTCTTCCCTTTTTCATGGTAGTTTTCCTTCTTAAGAGAGTTATTACTGTCCAAACTCTGTGGTTCTTTACTGTTTAGGTCTCTGTTGTTATGATTTTTTTTTTTCACATTAAATATAAAATTATCAGCTTTTCAGGCTTTTATCTTGTAAAACTTTTGGTTTTCTTCCGATTTTTTATTTATTTTACCTTGAACTTTCATTTATTTATTTTTAACAGTCCATACATGTGCTGACATGCCAAAAAAACTACTGGAATTATATAAAATAATGAAAATTTAAATCTTATATACTCAAGCTTATAGATAATCATAGTTTGAACTTTAATATGACAGCTACAGCTGTTAACTTGTACTTTTCCCTAACAGGATGTACAAAGCTAAGTTCATAGTTTTGGTGGTTGAATATGGTATCTTTTTGGTCCTAATCATTAGGTGAGCAAAGAGAGAGAGTTGGTAACTTTTTTGGCTTATCTTTTGGTTAAAACTGATGGTTTCTTTAGGCATTCTTTATCCACATTACCAAGTGATTTGGTTGCTATTAGGTTGTGAATAATCGGTTTACTTTCTTTCTTTTTGAAGATAGCTTTTCCTCCTTTTGTCTGTATACTTTTCCCTCCTTCCTGATTATATTTCTTCATTTTTCAGAAAAAAGAATAGAGACAAGGGAGACTGGTCAAAGTTGTTCTCTTCTTTTCTTTATTTTGAGTGGTTTGTGTTTCATTTGATTGTAAGTCCTGCACGTGGGGGTGTTGGGTTAACCAAAGACATGTCATCAAATAGAGGGGAGAATCATGCACTAGGCTTCTCCCTCACCTTAGGTTGTCACTTTTTAGAAGGGCGAAGCATGCTATGCTATTGGATTTAGGATATTTTTTAATTAAAGTTAATACTATCATCTGCTGCAGGTTTCTTTGTACCTGGACAAGTTTTCTGGAGTATGTCAGTCAGTGCTGCATGAATGCAAACTCATATTTTTGCAGATAATCTGTGATCATGATCTTTTTGTTGAAATGCCTGGGAGAGACCCTTCGGATAGGTAATAATCATTGATAACCTTCTCTTATTGGTTACTTAACAACTTTCATGTATTTAATCTGGGTTTCATCACACATTTCACTCCTTGGGATCAAGGTATGTAGAATTAATATTGGTCCAAATTGTGGGCATATACTAATAATGTAATTCTAAGTTTGTTTCTTCCGTTATGCTTTGGAGGCTGCCTTGTAGGACCATGGCTTGTGTTGAAGGGCTGAGGCTTTCTATATCCAAAACCAAGTGATGGTACTGATTTTGGTCTTCTAAGCCATAGAATTCCTGCAAGTGTTCAGGATCTTTGGAGGCAATGGGAATGAATTAATTTTAATGTAAATAGACCAGTTCAGGAAGAAATCCAACCTAGTTAATTGATAAAAGACATAATTAGCTGAAAGAATAGATGGCACCATAACCAAGGAGGTGGCACCTGTATATGAAACTGATACAAGAAACACAATTTATCTCATACACAAGCTCTTCATATTTGTATTTGTAACCTGAAAACCAGAAGAAATTAATATACAACTAGAAACCTATAACTCTGAAATGAGTTCTATGTCCCTTTAATAAGTCTGTTGTTCCTTTATTTCCATTTAGACCAAAATATGAGAAGCATGATGAGAGAGCTTGTTATCTACTCTTTTTGACACAACATCCCTAACTATTCCCAGTCTATCATCCAGCAATGAACTATCAAAACCCCACTTTGCCCTTGTAAACCTAAGGCTGTTTTCCAAAGTTGAGTCATCCATGGACCCCTCTTAAGATGGTTCAAGGTGTTCGGTTTCCATTTGAGCAAAACAATTTCACCTGATTATGCAAGGTAAGGATTTCGATCCAATGAACATGCCTCACCAAAAAGAACCTCCTTAAGAGTTATTAATTTTGTCAATCAAATGTCAGAATTTTTGAATTTCCATTTTTTGATAGATTGATGCTTTTTACTTTTGGAAGTTCATTCTCTTAGTGCATAGATTATTTAGAAACAAACCTTATATACCTTAAAATTAGACATGTTGAACTACATTTTAGTGGAATACTTGTTCCAGATTGGTAGCAGACAAGGGAGATCTAGCAACCTGAAGTACACTCAGACACAACAGCAGATTCTAGCAGCCACAGATATTGAAAGATTCATAATTCAATTGTGATCTTAATCGTGTAATCTTGCTGCCGATGAAAAGCCTATAAAATTTAGATTCCACTTAAATAGATTTGGTCACTAAAAATTGGCCAAAAATACAGTAGAATCCCCAAAAATGTAGTAACTTTTTTTTTCTTCTTCTAGCTAGTTTACATGGATAACTACTAGGAAATTGAGTTCTAAATTAGTTTTATGAGCTTAAATCTTGATATTGTAAATCAATGTGACATATTTTCTTATGCTGGATAAATAATATATTGTAAACTCTTAGTAAGGCGTGCAATAAGACAATTTTATTTGCAATCCCCAACTCCTCTCAAGACTTTATAATGTCTAATAGATGGTACACGGGATTTTCTCAAATCCCGAACCGCATGAGATCCTAGGTCAGCAAAACCTTCAAGAATGCAGGCGAATACAAAACTCTACATATCTTAAGAATCTAACTTGTTTTGTCAAACTAAAACTCTTTTTGAAAATGAATACCTAGAACAAAACTTTACTTGATTCCCGCTGTTTCATGTGAACTCATTCAAACATTTTGAGATGAAAAGAAGGCCTTTGTCTACGTATTAGCATGAAGAACTCCGTACATTCTTATAATCTAATTGCACGAAGAAGAGCAAATCTATCGAATGGTTCCTTGATCTTGATTCTCAAGATGTGTTTATATACTCAATCTATCCATAATAATCCAAGCTGCATGAATTCTTTTGGAAGATATGGGCAAACACACCGTAAAACCATGCTAATTTGGTTATGTTTCTATATGTTATTACATAACATATAAAAACATTTTCAAAAGCAAGTTCCAAAATTGCAGACTGGGATTGGCAAGTGCGTACAAAATTCACCCTCGCCAATTCCAGTCTACATAAACTTGTTTAACCCCCCAAAAAATTTACACAACTGAGGGATTAAATGTTAACCTGCAAACATTTCACATGAAAAATTCACAGATAAACGTTTTAATTCACTTGGTCTAGGTTAAATATTACTTTTCTTCCATAAGAGATCAATATATTTTTGCTCTCTCTCTCTCTCTCTTTCGTTTCTTCTTTCCTGCTTTATTTCTTATTTGGTCTCAGAATATCTGAATCTGTTTTTACAAGGGGAATGAGGTTCTGGGTTGATTTTATTTTTTATACTACAGGAACTACCTTTCATCTGTCTTAATACAAGAACTTTTTCTCACATGGGATCATGATGATCTATCTCAGCGATCAAAGGTGAGTTTGGAACAAATAGTTTAAGATCGTATTAGATTTTGAGTTGGTGAATCCAAGTTTGTCTTTGCCATTTCCTTAATTAGAAAAACATATGCCTTTGCATAAATGATAAACACCTTAAACTTGTTATAATACAGTATTTAATATGTGTAGGCAGCAAGAATTTTGGTCATCCTCTTGTGCAAGCATGAGTTTGATGCTCGATACCAGAAGCTTGAGGATAAGTTGTATATAACACAGCTATATTTTCCACTTATTGGCCAGGTATACAACTGAAAAACTTTCATATCTTTCTTATCTTTTTTTTCTTTTTAACTTTAGCTGGAAAAAGTTAGTGTAGAAGTAAAAAATTAGTGTAGACGCATGCATACAGACACACACGAAAAAGATATAAAGTAAAAAAAAAATGAAGAAAATAAACCCCCATAGCCAAAAATAGAGAACTTTGTCAGAAGCCTACCCATGGCTGTCTGATTTGTGAAAGAAAGAAGAGGGAGAAGAGAGAAAAAAAGAGAAGAACCGAGAGGAAGAGAAGTTTGAGGTAAAATATGTTTTATTTCTTCGAGATTACATTTGTACGATTTGAGCCTTTTTATAGGCTTATGAACGGTAAAGGATGGAAGCTGATGGAGGCAGGACTGGCGCGGCCATTTTGGTTGCAACACACTATGCACATTGAGTTATCTTGTTTATTTTAAAAATGAGATGTGATATATTCTTCTTATTTTTGTTATAATGAAATTTATTTTAAAATTTAATTTATTATATCGTTTAAATGTGTTATAAATTATTTGTGATTATTTTTAGATGATTGTGATTTTGATAATGTGTGATGATTTTTCTTTATTAGTAGAAGTTAACTTCGTGGAAATTATAACAAGTGTAAAAATATTAGTGTTATATTTCAATATAAGTTTGGATATATAAACATGCATGCATTTTGATTGTTTAGCAATTCATATTTTAATTATAATATTTGTGATCGAACTTTACGTACTTCTTTAAATATTAACTTTATTACCATAAAATAATTTATTTGTACTGCTTACTAATTTTTTGTTTAGATTCACAACTTGAAACTAGAAAAAGTTTTATTGTTGTAGTAAGTTTATAAACAAAATAAGAACAAAAATTATGTAACCTATTCTTGAAATTATTATTATTTATTTTATTTTCTTCGTATTTAAAATACAAGTATGATTTTTTAATTCTTATTTTTGTTTATTCAATTTACAATGTTATTTCTATTTATTATTAATGTCTTATTTTTAAATATATAATAAATAATAAAACTATAGCATTGATATAGTTTTTTATTTGTAAAAAGTCAAGCAAGTTATTTCATAAACTTCTTTCTTACTAGGTATAAAAAAATCTGGTGAAAGCTGTTACTAGTGACTTTCTAGAGAAACTAATAAGAAATTATTGTGTAAAGTTCTTACTCTATGACTTTGTGGTTGGCAGATCCTCGATGAAATGCCTGTCTTTTACAACCTAAATGCTGTTGAAAAGCGTGAAGTGTTAATTGTCATATTGCAAATTGTGCGCAATCTAGATGATTCTTCACTTGTCAAAGCATGGCAACAAAGCATTGCTCGAACTAGATTATTCTTCAAGCTCATGGAGGAAAGTTTGATGCTTTTTGAGGTTGGTATTTATTTGAGGAATAAATTTTACATTTGGTCATATGCAAGTCTTATTGTTGTGATATTATTTCTATAAAAGTTTGAAAAATCAGTGTGTGAATACCTTCATAAAGCCTTCTTAGGCAAATTAATCAATAGATTTGGTCTCTGAATGAAGAAAAAAACTGGAAAGAAGCTAAGAAAAATATACTAACTTGATTGGCATCACATCTGTAAGCATGAATTTTAAGTATGATATCTTTATTCCTCCATATATCACAGTTATCCTTTAATGTATTTGCTCATACTGAGGCCTTTCTTCTACCATTTACCATTTTGCTCATTCACATGGTATCTTTTTACAGCACCGAAAACCTGCTGATGGCATGCTTATGGGAAGCAGTTCTCGGAGCCCTGTTGGAGAGGGGCCTGCTTCCCCCAAGTACTCTGATAGACTTTCTCCTGCAATCAATAATTATCTTTCTGAGGCCTCTCGACAAGAAGTCAGGGTCAGTTCTTTAAGGTTAATGCTTGCATTTATTTTGTTCTTGAGTAGGGAGGAGACAGTGGTTGATTTTTCCTTTTGGAAAGTTCTCTGCTTCCATCTTTTCTAGCAGAAGTTCATTGCCTCAATTATTTTTCCTTTTTGAGAATAAGCTGCCATATGTTTTGGGATTATCTTGGTTCAAAATCAAACTGTTTATTTAATATGCTCGAGTTGCATATTGTAACCCTGATGATATCGGCTCAATCTTTCAACTGCAGCCTCAGGGAACACCTGATAATGGTTATTTATGGCAGAGAGTGAATTCCCAGTTGAGTTCCCCCACTCAACCATATTCCCTTAGAGAAGCTCTGGCCCAGGCACAATCTTCTCGGATTGGAGCTTCTGCTCAAGCACTGAGAGAATCTTTGCACCCAATATTGAGACAAAAACTGGTATAGTTTTACATCAAAATTTGACATTTTATTTAGTTGCGGTGGCAGCCCTATCTTACTTCTGCTTTTTTTCCCCTTATTTTTTACATTTTGTCTATTTCAGGAACTATGGGAAGAAAATTTGAGTGCTGCTGTCAGTCTTCAGGTTTTGGAAATAGCTGAGAAATTTGCTATGATGGCTGCATCCCATAGCATTGCTACTGATTATGGAAAACTTGACTGCATCACAGTCATAATTATGAGTTTCTTTTCACGAAATCAGCCTCTAGCTTTTTGGAAGGCTTTCTTTCCTGTGTTCAACCATGTTTTTGATCTTCATGGGGCAACTCTAATGGCCAGGGAGAATGACCGCTTCTTAAAGCAAGTTGCTTTCCATCTTCTTCGACTGGCTGTTTTCCGAAATGATAGTATCAGAAAAAGAGCTGTTATAGGGCTTCAGATACTCGTCAGGGTAGGCTCTTTAAAATTAACAAGATAGATTCTCCAGCTTTATTTTCTCTCTCACTTGAATTCCCTCCTTTAATTTTTCCAGAGTTCTTTCTATTTTATCCAAACTGCAAGATTGAGGGTCATGTTGACTATCACGTTGTCAGAGCTAATGTCGGACATCCAAGTGACACAGATGAAATCCGATGGAACACTAGAAGAGAGTGGTGAGGCTCGGCGGCTTCGAAAATCTTTGGAGGAAATGGCAGATGAAGCTAAGAGTCCCAACCTATTGAGGGAATGTGGACTTCCTGAGAGTGCTCTTTCAGCGATTCCAGATGGATTTACAGAAAACAAATGGTCATGGTCAGAAGTAAAATGTCTTTCGGACAGTCTTCTTCTGGCCCTTGATGCTAGCCTGGAGCATGCCCTTCTGGTAATTCTATATTCATCTACATTTCAGTTTTTTCTTGGACATTCATACTGGTAAAATTCATTTTATTCAACTGGGGGAAAGGATGTATTCATGCAATAACTTGGAACTACTACAGAATTTTCTTATGACTTCATAGTACTGCATTGATGTTAAAGGTGGAACCAAAAGAACTCAGGAAACAAGAGAGTATTCCACCTGTACTGAGAGTAATTCCTGTCTTCTCCACTGCCTAGCTTGCTTGTGTCTAATCATGCATTAGTTTGAAAATATTACTATCTAATCCTTTTTTTTGAACAAATATTATGATGTAGTCCAACAAACTATTTGCGGATGGTAAAATTACTATAAAGTACATGTTGATATGTTCTTTCAAGAGAAAATACGAGAGACTTCTGTAAAAGAGAGAACACATAAATTTTGAAGAAAATGAAAGAATTTTGACTGAAATTAGGGAAAAATTTTAATCAATCACGCTTTTTCAATCATAGTTTTCTAAACTCTCTCTAACTTTGTCACACTTTTCAAATTTTTTCAAGACTTTTATGTATTTTTCAGTTTCAAATGAGTTTTTTGTCATTTTGAGGGGAGAAAAAAATGAATTTGTATTAACAGTAATTTTAATAGTTCACAGGACTATTATCATCTTTGTCACTGGAAATAATCTTCTTTGTCTGAAAACATGAGTAGATTGTTATTTGTAGGTTTCTGTCTAAATGGGTTGGAGTATTTTAATTATATTAATTCTGGTACTATGATAACATGATAGGGTTTGCAACAGTGTGTACCGTTCCTTACTCCAAAAGAGTACATGTGATAACATGATAGGGTTTGCAACAGTGTGTACCATTCCTTACTCCAAAAGAGTACATGTGTAGGCTTAGTGATAAGCTGAATAGGAGTCATCCCTAAATAGTTGATAATTTCAGAGAGGAAAATAACTCCATACTCTTTATATTCTTAATGGTACTTTACCAGATTAAACAAAATCACTTGATATAGTCACATAGATAAAATAAGGCTTTTGTCTTCTAATTGTGTGATACGCAAGCATAGAGACAAATAATCATCTTTTCCTCCATTGGATGCTACTTGGAAAATTCGATCTAGACTCTTAGCTCTATTCAGGATTTGTGGGTTTTCCTTACAAACTTGGATGCCTTTTATTGTTATTTGTCTTTGAGGCGATAGGAACAAAGAGCACGAAGTTTTGCTGGAAGTTTTTTATTTTATTTTATTTTTTTTACGGAAGCAACGAGCATAAAATTCTACCGGTGGGCACTTGTTTGGTAGCCTTTGGGTTTTGTGGTTTGAACATAATGTGAGGATTTTGCCGTTTTATCTATCATTTTTTTTCTTTGTTTTGTATTTTGATTTTGAACTAGAAGAATATGGATGAAAACAATCCTGTAAGAGTCCTCATAGTCCAGCTCTAAGCTCATTCGTCGTATACCTGAGTCCAGCCCTAGGTCTGAGTGGAGAGGTCCTAATCCTCCGAGTTTTAATTTGTTATATATATGGCTGGTTTTTATCGTAATAAATTTTCTTTTTTTCCCATGGCATGATATGTTATTTTCCCTATTTGAACTTTCTCACTTTCCAATATATCTTTTTTCTTTTTCTTATTCTCTTAATAAGTTTATCTTCTTCTTCTCTTCATGGTGCTTTTGTCTAACTAGCACTTTATGAATGCCAAAGATGATTTATGTCATACAGTAGGATGCATGAAAAGTTGATTAATCTTTTAAAAAATCTGACAAAACTATCATGTTTGGTTGTTGTTGATTACATTATTTGCCCAAGACAAGCATATATTTTCTCAGCTGGCATCATTATATCCTGACCTGAGATGGGTTTTTCATACCTGAATGATGGTCCTGAGCTTTGATGGTATATAAGCAATGAGTTCCTAATCGCAACCCTTTACCATTTTCCCTAAGATGTTCCTATCTGTTGCTATTTCTTATTCTTCCAGAAATATTACTGCTGCTTCACTTAAAAGTTTTTGAATTAACTTTACATTCTCTTACAGGGCTCTATGATGAGTATGGATAGATATGCTGCTGCAGAGAGCTTCTACAAACTTGCTTTGGCATTTGCTCCAGTCCCAGATCTTCACATAATGTGGTTGCTGCATTTATGTGATGCACATCAGGAAATGCAATCTTGGGCTGAAGCTGCACAGTGTGCTGTAGCTGTTGCTGGTGTTGTAATGCAGGTAAAGCTGTTTAGGCTGCTTGTTCTGTACCCGTCCTGTAGAAACTCTTGCCTTTTATAGT